>NW_028239130.1:0-174011 GCF_036417535.1 Chlamydotis macqueenii
GTTCTCGTCTTGCACAGTCGCCACACATCCGCACTTTTAGTGCCTCAGAACCCCGGACAGCTTGCAAAACACGGCTGTAACTGTCCCAGCGCAAGCTGTTCAGGAAAGCACAGAAACGCGATGTTCGCGTGCTTTTAGCGCTGCTCGCAAGAAGCCTCCGGAGCAGGCACTTCTCGTGCAGCAACAACCGTGCCTGCTACGATCTTTCCTAGCCTCTTTTCCTCCGGGCAGCCGGCTTGAGCTGATGTGAAGTGTTGGTGGGCAAATCATCCAGAGAAGCGTCGCAATGCTTCTGGGCTGTTAGCAAGAGCTTTCCTTGCTGACCCTTTTCACGTTGGAGATTAGCTGGACATTTGCCGGTTTAGTGCCTTGTTTCTTCTGCGCAGCTTGCACAAAGCTCATTGCGGCTTTCGCGGTTCGAGTTGTGCATCGCCGGAGCTCTGCGGGAAAGAGCGAGAGAAGAGCCGCGAAAGCTCCGAGTGCGGCCAGCTCGCGTGTAGCCGCGAATGTGCGCTGTTCGCCGGTTGCAGGGCGACTGCCTTCTGCGCGGCTGCTTCCAAGTTGACGGTAACTGCCAGCGTGCTAGCTGTGTAGGACAGTGAAGAGGCTGACGCGTGTGTGTCCGTAGAGCTGCTAGAAAGCGTACGTGAAGAGCAGGAAGGGCTTTCATTGCAGCCGGTTCTCGTCTTGGACAGTCGCCACACATCCGCACTTTTAGTGCCTCAGAACCCCGGACAGCTTGCAAAACACGGCTGTAACTGTCCCAGCGCAAGCTGTTCAGGAAAGCACAGAAACGCGATGTTCGCGTGCTTTTAGCGCTGCTCGCAAGAAGCCTTCGGAGCAGGCACTTCTCGTGCAGCAACAACCGTGCCTGCTACGATCTTTCCTAGCCTCTTTTCCTCCGGGCAGCCGGCTTGAGCTGATGTGAAGTGTTGGTGGGCAAATCATCCAGAGAAGCGTCGCAATGCTTCTGGGCTGTTAGCAAGAGCTTTCCTTGCTGACCCTTTTCACGTTGGAGATTAGCTGGACATTTGCCGGTTTAGTGCCTTGTTTCTTCTGCGCAGCTTGCACAAAGCTCATTGCGGCTTTCGCGGTTCGAGTTGTGCATCGCCGGAGCTCTGCGGGAAAGAGCGAGAGAAGAGCCGCGAAAGCTCCGAGTGCGGCCAGCTCGCGTGTAGCCGCGAATGTGCGCTGTTCGCCGGTTGCAGGGCGAGTGCCTTCTGCGCGGCTGCTTCCAAGTTGACGGTAACTGCCAGCGTGCTAGCTGTGTAGGACAGTGAAGAGGCTGACGCGTGTGTGTCCGTAGAGCTGCTAGAAAGCGTACGTGACGAGCAGGAAGGGCTTTCAGAGCAGCCGGTTCTCGTCTTGCACAGTCGCCACACATCCGCACTTTTAGTGCCTCAGAACCCCGGACAGCTTGCAAAACACGGCTGTAACTGTCCCAGCGCAAGCTGTTCAGGAAAGCACAGAAACGCGATGTTCGCGTGCTTTTAGCGCTGCTCGCAAGAAGCCTCCGGAGCAGGCACTTCTCGTGCAGCAACAACCGTGCCTGCTACGATCTTTCCTAGCCTCTTTTCCTCCGGGCAGCCGGCTTGAGCTGATGTGAAGTGTTGGTGGGCAAATCATCCAGAGAAGCGTCGCAATGCTTCTGGGCTGTTAGCAAGAGCTTTCCTTGCTGACCCTTTTCACGTTGGAGATTAGCTGGACATTTGCCGGTTTAGTGCCTTGTTTCTTCTGCGCAGCTTGCACAAAGCTCATTGCGGCTTTCGCGGTTCGAGTTGTGCATCGCCGGAGCTCTGCGGGAAAGAGCGAGAGAAGAGCCGCGAAAGCTCCGAGTGCGGCCAGCTCGCGTGTAGCCGCGAATGTGCGCTGTTCGCCGGTTGCAGGGCGACTGCCTTCTGCGCGGCTGCTTCCAAGTTGACGGTAACTGCCAGCGTGCTAGCTGTGTAGGACAGTGAAGAGGCTGACGCGTGTGTGTCCGTAGAGCTGCTAGAAAGCGTACGTGACGAGCAGGAAGGGCTTTCAGAGCAGCCGGTTCTCGTCTTGCACAGTCGCCACACATCCGCACTTTTAGTGCCTCAGAACCCCGGACAGCTTGCAAAACACGGCTGTAACTGTCCCAGCGCAAGCTGTTCAGGAAAGCACAGAAACGCGATGTTCGCGTGCTTTTAGCGCTGCTCGCAAGAAGCCTCCGGAGCAGGCACTTCTCGTGCAGCAACAACCGTGCCTGCTACGATCTTTCCTAGCCTCTTTTCCTCCGGGCAGCCGGCTTGAGCTGATGTGAAGTGTTGGTGGGCAAATCATCCAGAGAAGCGTCGCAATGCTTCTGGGCTGTTAGCAAGAGCTTTCCTTGCTGAGCCTTTTCACGTTGGAGATTAGCTGGACATTTGCCGGTTTAGTGCCTTGTTTCTTCTGCGCAGCTTGCACAAAGCTCATTGCGGCTTTCGCGGTTCGAGTTGTGCATCGCCGGAGCTCTGCGGGAAAGAGCGAGAGAAGAGCCGCGAAAGCTCCGAGTGCGGCCAGCTCGCGTGTAGCCGCGAATGTGCGCTGTTCGCCGGTTGCAGGGCGACTGCCTTCTGCGCGGCTGCTTCCAAGTTGACGGTAACTGCCAGCGTGCTAGCTGTGTAGGACAGTGAAGAGGCTGACGCGTGTGTGTCCGTAGAGCTGCTAGAAAGCGTACGTGAAGAGCAGGAAGGGCTTTCAGAGCAGCCGGTTCTCGTCTTGGACAGTCGCCACACATCCGCACTTTTAGTGCCTCAGAACCCCGGACAGCTTGCAAAACACGGCTGTAACTGTCCCAGCGCAAGCTGTTCAGGAAAGCACAGAAACGCGATGTTCGCGTGCTTTTAGCGCTGCTCGCAAGAAGCCTCCGGAGCAGGCACTTCTCGTGCAGCAACAACCGTGCCTGCTACGATCTTTCCTAGCCTCTTTTCCTCCGGGCAGCCGGCTTGAGCTGATGTGAAGTGTTGGTGGGCAAATCATCCAGAGAAGAGTCGCAATGCTTCTGGGCTGTTAGCAAGAGCTTTCCTTGCTGACCCTTTTCACGTTGGAGATTAGCTGGACATTTGCCGGTTTAGTGCCTTGTTTCTTCTGCGCAGCTTGCACAAAGCTCATTGCGGCTTTCGCGGTTCGAGTTGTGCATCGCCGGAGCTCTGCGGGAAAGAGCGAGAGAAGAGCCGCGAAAGCTCCGAGTGCGGCCAGCTCGCGTGTAGCCGCGAATGTGCGCTGTTCGCCGGTTGCAGGGCGACTGCCTTCTGCGCGGCTGCTTCCAAGTTGACGGTAACTGCCAGCGTGCTAGCTGTGTAGGACAGTGAAGAGGCTGACGCGTGTGTGTCCGTAGAGCTGCTAGAAAGCGTACGTGACGAGCAGGAAGGGCTTTCAGAGCAGCCGGTTCTCGTCTTGGACAGTCGCCACACATCCGCACTTTTAGTGCCTCAGAACCCCGGACAGCTTGCAAAACACGGCTGTAACTGTCCCAGCGCAAGCTGTTCAGGAAAGCACAGAAACGCGATGTTCGCGTGCTTTTAGCGCTGCTCGCAAGAAGCCTCCGGAGCAGGCACTTCTCGTGCAGCAACAACCGTGCCTGCTACGATCTTTCCTAGCCTCTTTTCCTCCGGGCAGCCGGCTTGAGCTGATGTGAAGTGTTGGTGGGCAAATCATCCAGAGAAGCGTCGCAATGCTTCTGGGCTGTTAGCAAGAGCTTTCCTTGCTGACCCTTTTCACGTTGGAGATTAGCTGGACATTTGCCGGTTTAGTGCCTTGTTTCTTCTGCGCAGCTTGCACAAAGCTCATTGCGGCTTTCGCGGTTCGAGTTGTGCATCGCCGGAGCTCTGCGGGAAAGAGCGAGAGAAGAGCCGCGAAAGCTCCGAGTGCGGCCAGCTCGCGTGTAGCCGCGAATGTGCGCTGTTCGCCGGTTGCAGGGCGACTGCCTTCTGCGCGGCTGCTTCCAAGTTGACGGTAACTGCCAGCGTGCTAGCTGTGTAGGACAGTGAAGAGGCTGACGCGTGTGTGTCCGTAGAGCTGCTAGAAAGCGTACGTGACGAGCAGGAAGGGCTTTCAGAGCAGCCGGTTCTCGTCTTGCACAGTCGCCACACATCCGCACTTTTAGTGCCTCAGAACCCCGGACAGCTTGCAAAACACGGCTGTAACTGTCCCAGCGCAAGCTGTTCAGGAAAGCACAGAAACGCGATGTTCGCGTGCTTTTAGCGCTGCTCGCAAGAAGCCTCCGGAGCAGGCACTTCTCGTGCAGCAACAACCGTGCCTGCTACGATCTTTCCTAGCCTCTTTTCCTCCGGGCAGCCGGCTTGAGCTGATGTGAAGTGTTGGTGGGCAAATCATCCAGAGAAGCGTCGCAATGCTTCTGGGCTGTTAGCAAGAGCTTTCCTTGCTGAGCCTTTTCACGTTGGAGATTAGCTGGACATTTGCCGGTTTAGTGCCTTGTTTCTTCTGCGCAGCTTGCACAAAGCTCTTTGCGGCTTTCGCGGTTCGAGTTGTGCATCGCCGGAGCTCTGCGGGAAAGAGCGAGAGAAGAGCCGCGAAAGCTCCGAGTGCGGCCAGCTCGCGTGTAGCCGCGAATGTGCGCTGTTCGCCGGTTGCAGGGCGACTGCCTTCTGCGCGGCTGCTTCCAAGTTGACGGTAACTGCCAGCGTGCTAGCTGTGTAGGACAGTGAAGAGGCTGACGCGTGTGTGTCCGTAGAGCTGCTAGAAAGCGTACGTGACGAGCAGGAAGGGCTTTCAGAGCAGCCGGCTCTCGTCTTGGACAGTCGCCACACATCCGCACTTTTAGTGCCTCAGAACCCCGGACAGCTTGCAAAACACGGCTGTAACTGTCCCAGCGCAAGCTGTTCAGGAAAGCACAGAAACGTGATGTTCGCGTGCTTTTAGCGCTGCTCGCAAGAAGCCTCCGGAGCAGGCACTTCTCGTGCCCCACAGTTTTGAGGAATCAGCTAGCAAAGGACTTGGAATCATGGGAACCACCTTCAGAAGAAGGGAAGGTGTTACAGTATGTAGACGACCTTCTTATTGCAACCAGAACCAAAGAATCCTGTGTCATTTGGACCGTGAGTCTGTTAAATTTCCTGGGACTACAGGGATATCGGGTTTCTAAGAAAAAGGCACAGGCGTTGTTACAACCCCAGGTCACGTACCTGGGGTACGAGATCAGTGCCGGACAACGGATCCTAGGACAAGCCCGGAAAGAGGCCATATGCCAAAGCCCCCGACCACAAACTATAAAGGAACTACGGACATTCTTAGGAATGACGGGTGGTGCCAACTTTGGATATGTGATTATGGTCTGCCTGTTTAAGCCACTCTATTCCCTGATAGCAGCTAACCAAAAGGATCTCCAGTGGGATGCTGAGTCAGATCGAGCCTTCCATCAGCTGAAGAAAGCCCTGATGTCGGCATCAGCATTGGGACTTCCTGATGTGAGTAAGCCATTTTTTCTATTTTCCCACGAAAAACAAGGAATGGCACTAGGAATATTGGCACAAGATTTGGGACCATACAGACGGGCGGTAGCATACTTCTCCAAACAGCTGGATGCCGCTGCGAAAGGGTGGCTGTTCTGGTTTTGTTAGTGGGGGGGTGCTAAGGTGGTAGCTTCTGTAGGAAACTGCTAGAAGTCGCTCCCCTTTGTTCAGTGGACTTGGCCGGGCCTAGGGCGGACCCACTGCTGGCCAAGGCCGAGCCAATTGGTAGCAGAATGTTCTGTGATAATGCCTCTGCTATAACATATTTAAGAAGGGGGAAACAGAAAAAAAAAAAGGGAGAGATGTGAAGCAGCTGAGCGGGGGGCAGAGAGGGGGAAGCGCGAGCCTTGTGGGCCTTGCAGGCCTCACCCTCTGGCCTCCCGCCGGGCAGCCGACTGGGCCCAACTCGGCCCGGCCTGGCTGCAAGAAGTGGAGAGGAGCAGTTGAAGTGAATAAGATGTAAAAAGGATCCTGAGAGGCGTCTGCCAGCCTGTTGCGAGGAACGGCTGCAGACGCCAAGGTCAGTGAAGAAGGAGGGGGAGGAGTAATATGGCTTCTGGCCAAGATTCCTCTGCAACTCGTGGTGACGACCATGGTGGAGCAGGTTGTCCCCCTGCAGCCCATGGAGGTCCACGGAGGGGCAGAGGTCCACCTGCAGCCTGTGGAGGACCCCACGCCGGAACAGGTAGAGGCCTGAAGGAGACTGTGCCCCGTGGAGGGCCCGCTGGGACAGCTGTTCTAGAGGGACTGCACCCTGTGGAAGAGATGACCCATGCCGGGGCAGTTTCACGGAGGACTGTGGCCCGTGGGAGGGACCCCACGCTGGAGCAGAGGAGGAATGCAAGTAGTTCTTCCCCCAACGATGACACAGAGGCGTAAAACAATGCGTGATGAACTGACTGCGACCCCCATTCCCCCCCCCCCGCCCCCGACCCCCCCTCCATGCTGCTCGGGAGGGGAAGGTAGTAGAGATAATGTTAAGCCCGGGAAGAGGGAGGAGTGGGGGGAGGTTATCTTGTTCCCTGTCTCATTCTCCTGCTAGTTTTAGAAATAAATGAGTGTTTTTCCCCAAGTCGAGTCTGTTTTGCCTGTAACGGTAACTTTACAAATTTCTTCCCGTCCTTATCTCAAACCTCGAGCCGTTTTTCTTATATCATCTCCCCCTATTCTCTCGGAGGGTGGGGGGAGCGAGAGAGAGACTGTGTAGTCTGGTCCTGATCAGGGCTGAACTGCGACAGTGGCCCAGCTGTCTGAGAGCAGTAGCAGCTGTCATTCTAAACATTCAAGAAGCCTGAAAGTTCACTCTAGGCCAGAAAATGACTGTCCTAGTTTCCCAGACTGTATCTGCGGTCCTTGAAGCAAAAGGAGGGCATTGGCTTTCCCCACAAAGGTTCCTGAAATATCAAGCTATAATGGTTGAACAGGATGATGTTGAAATCGTGACCACAAACATCATCAATCCGGCCTCATTCCTTGATGGGAACATCGGGGAGCCGGTGAGTCATGACTGCTTGGAAACAATTGAAACCATGTATTCTAGTCGAACGGATCTTAAAGATGTCCCTGTCGATGGAGCCGAACATTGGTTCACCGATGGAAGCAGCTATATGTTAAATGGAAGGCGACATTCCGGATATGCTGTTACCACTTTTGAAAAGGTGATAGAGTCCAGGCCACTATCAGCCGACGTCTCAGCCCAAAAGGCCGAGATCATAGCCCTTACCTGAGCCCTGGAGAGAGCCCAGGGAAGGACTGTAAACATTTGGACTGACCCTAAATATGCCTTTGGGGTGGTACATGCCCATGGAGCAATATGGAAGGAAAGAGGACTGTTAAATTCTCATGGAAAAACCATCAAACACGCAGAAGGGATTTTGAAAATCCTGAATGCAGTCCAGCTTCCCAAAAAGGTGGCAATTATGCATATTAAAGCACACCAGAAAGTGAGCACAGAATTGGAAAGAGGAAATGAGCTGGCAGATAGGGAAGCAAAACAAGCAGCTAGAGAAACAATCAAGGTAGAGGGTGCGCTAATACCTGATGGACAGGTATTTCTAGAAGGTAAACCAGAATACACAAAGGAAGTCGGCAAACTTATTAATGATCTAAAGGGGTCATATAATGAGGAAGGGTGGGCCAATTACTACCCCTCACACGGGAGGGTAGTAATTCCCTCCTACATGATATGGTCAGTAGTCCGAGAAGAACATAGAAAAAGACACTGGGGGGAGGGGGGGGGCAGAAGCCCTATATAAAGATCTCATCAGGAACATAATAGCGTGAAACTTAGACACTACCGTTAGACAAGTAACTCAACAATGTGATCTTTGTCTCCAGACTAATCCTAAAGTTGTAAAAGGGCCGAAACTTGAAAAAATCGGAAAGGGGAATGGTCCGGGACAACGTTGGCAGATTGATTTCTCAGAACTCCCTAGAAAAGGGGGGTATCGATACTTATTAGTACTTACGGATACCTTTTCAGGCTGGCCAGAAGCTTTCCCGTGCGGAACTGCTAAAGCCTGGGAAGTAACCAAAATACTGCTCCAGGAAATAGTACCTAGGTTTGGAGTCCCAGCAGTAATGCCCTCGGATAGAGGACCACATTTTGTGTCCAGAATAGTACAAGCAATTAGCCACCATCTAGGGATAGAGTGGCAATTACATACCTCTTACCGACCACAATCAAGTGGCCAGGTGGAGAAAATGAATCACCCAATCAAACAACAGATTGTCAAGTTGGGTCAGGAAACTAATCTAACTTTACCATTAGCTCTTATACGAATACGAACCAGACCAAGAGCAAGAGAAGGGCTTAGTCCATTCGAAATTCTATATGGACGACCCTATGGGGTACAAAAGGGAACGTCTTCACAAATTGGTGAAGAAATAATGACCTCCTATATGGTGGCACTAAACAAACAATTAAAAAGAATTGAAAAACATGCAATGGGAACACGTCGTAGGGGTCTGGATGGGCCTGTTCACGATATACAACCAGGGGACTATGTATATGTTAAGTCTCTTACAGAAAAAACTCTGGAACCACAGTGGGCCGGACCTTTTCAAGTCCTCCTCACCACCTACACGGCAATTAAGGTAAAGGGACAGAACTCCTGGATACACCATACTCGGATCAAGAGAGCCTCTGCAACCTTGTGGAAAGTAACTCCAGACAACAACGAAGACTTGAGACTTAAACTCGTTCGAACGGATAAGGGCGGGAACAGTGCAGTAGTGAACCGGAGGGACACCACAGCAAACGATACCGGACAAAGAAACCGGGACCGGCCAGTAACTAATCTCGCCCAAATCTGTCATCGGTGCAGTTTATATCTTATTTGTCATTTTATTATAGGAAATATAAAACCCATTTTAGCAGGTCACCAAAGGCAGTACATTATCTACAGAAGTAGCTGTACTAATCCACTAGACCAACTAAATCCTAAAATGACCAATTGTTTAATTGGAATTGTGATTGGGCTTACAATATTTTCCTGCATCTTACCACTAACTTGTAATCAAAAGGACACCAAATGGCCGTGGTCTCACGCCTCCCTTGGGTTTACAGGAAGCATGGGACCACCTTTTAAACGGTCGGGCTTAAACTTGGCCACTGTGGTTATGCACAAAATGGAAATGTACTCAGGGCATGAGTGGGGCTGGGACAGAGGCAACAGGGATCCTTAATACTATGGTGCGCCCCGTTGTGATCTTATTGATTAGCTTAGGGGTTTTATTACTATTAACTATTGTGCTGTACCTATGGGTTTGGAGAATGTTTAAGAAAGTAACACTGTCGTAGTTCAGCCCCGATCAGGACCAGACTACGCAGTCTCTCTCTCACTCCTCCCACCCTCCGAGAGAACAGGGGGAGATAATGTAAGGAAAAACGGCTCGAGGTTTGAGATAAGGACAGGGAGAAATCCTTAAATTTACCGTCACGGGCAAAACAGACTCGACTTGGGGAAAACTATTCATTTATTACTACAAACAGCAAGATAATGAGACAGAGAACAAGATAACCTCCCTCCACCCCTCCCTCTTCCCAAGCTTAACATCGAGCGATATAAAACCGGGAAGGGGGCAGGGCCACCCGGTTTTTCACTGAGGGGGCGGGGCCATCGCGGCTGCACCCCCCGCCTAGGCCCCGCCCCCCTCCCCCGGCCAGGCGGCGTTCACTGGAAGGGGCTGCACGACAAGGACGACGCCGGCGCCTACGCCATGGCCAGCGTCTCCGGCAGCGACGAGGGCTGAGCCCCCGCGGACGGCCCCGTGCCGGGAGGAAGCCCCGCCCACCCCCTTCCTCCGAGGAAGAGGAGGGGACGGCGCTGCTTTGCCAGCGCGGCATGGGCCACGAGTAAAAACTCCCCTGGGCCCCTTCCCGCCTCTCATCTCTGCCCAGCGTTCTGTCCCAAGATGGCCGCCGTGGGCGGGGCCATCGCGGGTCTTGAGAGCTCAACCAGGTTGGCCAACCCAACGTGGCCCCGCCCATAAGCTGGGGGGGTGGGGGGCGGAGCTCACTCGGGTCTCACCTTGCCGCCATTGGACACCGGAGGTCTTCCCTCGCCGCCATTGGGTGTCTCGGGTCCTCCCTCGCCGTGGGTGGGGCGACCCCCAAAATGGCCTCCTTGCCCCACAAAATGCGCTCTCGCCCCCGAAAGTGGTCTCCTGCCCCATAACTGGGCCTTCTACCCCCCAAAATGGCGTCCTGCCCCCCAAAATGCTCTCTTGCCCCCGAAAGTGGCCCCCTGCCCCACAACTGGGCCTTCTACCCCCCCAAAATGGCATCCTGCCCCCATAAAATGGCGTCCTGCTGTTATAGTTTATCTGCCCTCTTTGTCCAATTAACTGACAGAGATTGGCCAATTAAAAATTTGGTTTATTAAAGCAAGCGACCAGTAAGCAAAACAGCGCTGGGCGGCCGGGGAGTCTCCTGCTCCGCCAACGGCGCGCGCCGAGATAGCAAACCGCCCCATTCTTATACAGTAAAAACAATAAATATTCCGTTGATGCTTATACATATTCATTACCTAAACCCACCTACTCTCGCTTCGTATGCTAATTAGCTTATCAGTCCTTCGCGCTTGCGCAAATTCTCCCAGGAATTGTGGGCGAGGGTCTTCGGGGGTCTTTTGGGAGGAAGGCCGTAGGTCTTCTTCACGGTGTACTTTTCACCTTTGCCTGGAATGTGCTGTTCCCACAAGTTGGCAGTGTCCTTATCAGTCTGAGCCGATTCGTGTCCTTCTTGAACAAGGAGATTTATGTGATGGGTGCCATCCTGTTCTCGAATCCTTGCTCCTTTTAATCACTCCCTCCCTCCCTCGAGATAATGTGAGACTGTTTCTTGCTCCAAACCAGACTTCCCCCTCCCACTAATTGCTTCTTCAAACTATATGGTTAGAAAGTTACTGGTTTTATACCCTTCATCTTTATGAGCCCCCCCCCGCTCCCTCCTTTCGCAGTCCTGCATGCCGTTTTTACATAGCCAGGTGCCTGTGGCTGACCTTGTGTATTTAATGTAACTTTCTTGTGGCCGACTTTGTGTATTTCATATAACTCTCCATTGTTCTGACAAGGTTTGATGAACAAACAGCTCACAGTTTATTACAATCCCCCCTTTTTCTTTTCACTATTTTGTTCATCAAATCGCTTAAGCACCTGCTGGCTCAAAATGAGGGTCTCCTCCACCTCCGGTATTCCTCCCAGAGGTTCATGCTTGGCTCTCATAAGCATCAAATGAGCTGCTTCCAATCTGTTTTTTACAATTGTAACTACTCTATTGAATATACAGGGTCCAAAAGTTAATACCAGTATTAATATAATCAAGGGTCCTGCAATGGTAGATAGTAATGCGGTAAGCCAAGGAGAGTGGTTAAACCAGGACTCATACCAGCTTTGTTGCGTTTCTTGTTCTCGTTTTCGTTTTTCTAGGCCTTCCCGAAGTTTTGTCATAGTATCCCTTACAATCCCTGTGTGATCAGCATATACACAACATTGTTCTCCCAAGGCAGCACATAGCCCACCTTGTTGTAGAAACATTAAATCTAACCCCCTTCGGTTTTGTAGCACCACCTCTGATAATGATCTAACAGATTTTTCCAAGGCAGTTATTGATTGTTCAATTCTTACCAAGTCTTCGTCTACTGCTATTCTAAGTGATTGAAATTTCTGATTTTGTTGGACCAATGACGTTATTCCTGTGCCCGCGCCTGTTGCTCCTACAGCTATCAAAGTGGCTATTGTCAAAGCCGTAAAGGTAAATGGTTCTCGTTTCTGTAAGTGGTGACTCTGGGTATTCTGGTTATTATGCACAAATTCCTCAGGGTGGTATATGATCCGGGGGATTATCATCACTTGGATGCAATATTCCTCATATTCGTTGAACAATTTAAGAGATAAACAGGGAGTGATTCCAGTTTTGGAGCAGATCCATTTGGTGTTACGGGCTGGTATTAGCCAATCAGCAGGGGGCTTCCCTTTCAGGGAAGCTCTTATCTTGCATAATTTATTTTTCTCTGGGGGTACATTCCCAATACATCTCCCTTGTCCCGATACATGTTGCATCGTCAGGCCTGGTTTTCGACCTTCAGAATCCCATAAACATTGTGTTGGGTTTGAACCATTTACCCTTTTCGCCTTTGAGTGGATGCCTATTGCCTCATAGAAGGGAGGTCTAGTATCGCAACACACCCAGCAATGTTTGTGTTTGTGTGGTTTGTGTGATTTAATTTGGGTTTGTGTGGTTTAATACCAGGTAACTGGCTTGCATCAGTTTCCAAAGAGGGTTATCCCCAGAGTTTTCGTCAGGGGTTTGGATGGCTTGGGTACTATTCATTACAATAACTTTCGTTACATCACCCTCTGTTTCCTTGACCAAACTATCAGTCAATGTCTGGTCGGGGTCTGTTTTCTTAGCCAAATCATCAGTCAGGACCTGCTTGGGGCCTACTGGCAGTGGATCATTCGAGGCTGGTTTCTTTTTAATGTGTATTAGCCCACCTCTATCTTGCCCTAGTTCCTTATTATAACGAACTCCCCAAGTTCTTCCTACTAGCCAGCTAGGGTCCTGAGGTCGGGTCACATTCAAGTGCCAGTAGTTGCAACTCCACTTTGCGATACTGACAGACCCACTTCTATCCAGTGTACGTACCACTTGCGGCTTACATCCATAAGGGGCCCAAGATACCTTCAAGAAGGGATCTTTTCCAGGCTCTGGAATCCACCGGTTAGCAATTGTTTCACAACCCCAGTATGCGCAAAAATGTTGTCCTGGTTGGTTACAATACGATTTCCCAGGGTTAGAGCTCGGGCATAGATAAAATGGTGTACCTTCATTTTTACACGCTCCATCTACTGGCGCTAACTGACACAGAGTGGTCTTAAAGGCAGGGGCCCCTGGAGTTATTATAGTTTGTATGACTTTATCATCATCAATGCCCACTTGATGCAGTGTCCATTCGAATGGCTGATGAGCTTGGTGGCTCCGTTTCCCCCATGTTTGTGGTAACATTAAAAACAGAATAGTCAGGACGTACCGAAAAGGGTGAAGCCTCCAATTTTGTTTTAAGCCAATTTGACTAGTGCCTTTTTCCCATTTGGAACCTCGGGGCCTTTTCACTTGGAGGGCCTTTAAATCATCTGCAGTGACAGGGGTCAGTTCTCCACAGCACCTTGTCCCTCCACCTCGCTCGTCAACTCGGTTGCTTCGAGCTACGAGGAATGTCATCTTCTTGGTGGCAAGGACAATCTTCAGGAGAAATGTGACAGTGAATCGGCCCTCACTTATTTATTTTCTGTTCGGCTCCCGATTCTCCTGGGAGTAGCACTTTGGTATTTTATTTTTAAATTGTTTAAACGAGGCTACTCCTGTTTTCGGCACTTCCAAAGATATGTAAGTTCCTTCCCTGCTACTACCAAACTTATTGCTACAATTAATATGAACTATGTGACACATCACTTTTCTTAAAGGCTCATATATATAATGATAATTACAATTACAACCACAATTCTGATTTCAATATAGTCCTTACGTATCCATGTATTTTCCAGGTCTCCAAGTGTGGTTCTTCTGTAAAAAAAAGGTTAACAAGCGAAGCGTCTCCGCCTTACCGATACATGTTCATTGCTCAGTTCAATTTATTAGTCTGTCTTTTTCTTCGCAGTTTTAATTTCAAGGTATTCGGGTCTCCAGAGCTCTCCCACTGCTCCTCGGAGATGGGTCCTTTTACCCGGCTGGCATGGGTCCACCCCCGTTCAGCAGTCCGGATGGCGGTTTCTGTAGTGAGTAAAACAAGATAAGGCCCTTCCCAGCGGGGAGTTAGTGAGGACTCCTTCCATGGCCTAATTAAAACGTTATCTCCAGGTTGTATATTGTGTATTGCAATGTCCAACGGAGGCCTTTGTACTGCTAAGCCTTTATCTCGCAATTGTTTCCTCATAGACATGAGTTGGATTATGTACTGTTTCAGTTGTAAATTTTCAGCCTGGGGATGATCTCGGGGAACCTCCAAATCATAAGGCATTCCATATAACATTTCGAAAGGGGAGATTCCCACATCCGTGTGAGGTTGGATTCTAATATTTAATAAGGCTAAGGGAAGGCATTTTACCCAAGATAATTTGGTCTCCATCATTAATTTGGTCAGTTGTTTCTTTATCTCACCGTTTACCCGCTCTATTTTTCCCGAACTCTGTGGGTGCCAGGGTGTATGATATTCCCACTTGGTCCCCAAAGCAGTAAAAACTTCTTTTATGATTTTTGAAGCAAAATGTGGTCCCCTATCAGAGTCAATAGTTTCAATAGAGCCATACCTAGGTATCACATTTTCAAGCAATAGTTTTGTCACCGTTTGGGCAGTGGCCCTGACTGTTGGAAATGCTTCTACAAAGTGTGTTAAATGATCTATTATTACCAACAAATATCTATACCTGCCTACTTTCGGTAGTTCGGTGAAGTCTATCTGAATTTTGGCGAAGGGTCGGTGAGCCAAATCTCTTCCCCCTAATGGTCTTTCTCTTAATTGGTGCTTGTTCACTTTTTGGCAAATTAGGCAATCTCCAATTATTCTTTTTGCTATATTATATACCCCAATGCAAGCATATTTTATGGCAAATTGATCTACTAGTGCTTGAACCCCCCAGTGGGTGTTTTCATGGTACTTGCGCATGATTCTTATAGCCATAGTTTTTGAAATGACCTCTCGTCCATCAGGAAGTTCCCATTCTCCAGATTTGACTTCCCTTGCCCCCATTCGGACTAACTTGTCTTTCTCCTGCACAGTGAAGCTGTACAGGTGGTACTCTTCCCCATGCGCACAACAAAACTGATAATTAGGATTCGCACAGCTACAATGAAGTGTGCTCTTCCAACAATCCTTGCAAGGAAACTTTCTATCTTTCTTTTCCTTGAAGATCATTAAAGCCGCTCGTTTTGCTTCTTGATCTGCTAGATTGTTTCCCCTTGTCAGTGGAGTTAATCCCCGCTGATGCCCTTTTAAATGGACCACTGCTATTCTTACCGGCCTCCGTAAAGCCTGCAAAATTTCAATTATTAACTCCTGATGAACCAATCCCTTTCCCTGGGAATTTATTAAGCCTCTTTCTTCCCAAATTTTCCCAAATGTATGCACTATTCCAAAGGCATATTTGGAATCCGTATAGATGGTGCCGATTTTTCCTTCTAATAATTGTAAAGCTCTTAAAACTGCGTATAACTCGCATGCTTGAGCCGACCAACTGGGACTCAGGGGCCCTGATTCTATTACCTTAAATGTTTTTCCATTAATTATCGCATATCCTGATTTTCTTTTCCCCTCTATTACCCGGGAAGATCCATCTACAAAAAGTTTTTCCCCATCCTCTAGCTCTTCTTCCTCCAAATCTGGTCTAATTTTGGCTTGTTCTTCAATAGTGTGCAGGCAATCATGAGTTATCTCCTCTGACGGTTCCCCGTACAGAAATTGTGCTGGATTCTGTAAACCAGTAACTTCAAGTTCTAGTTTAGGTGAAGATATCAGGATACCCTCGTACTTCAGGAGCCTGGCATCAGTAATCCACTTTTCAGCTTTCTGTTGTAAAATTCCTCTAATATTGTGGGGTGATAATACTTTCAGTTCTCCCCCAAAGGTAACTTTGTGAGCCTCTTCCACTAGCAGAGCCGCAGCCACTATAGCTTGTAGGCAGATAGGCCATCCTCTGCTTACAGGGTCTAACAATTTAGAAAGGTATCCTACAGGCTTTTTCTTCCCTGCCCATTCTTGCACTAACACCCCATATGCTGTTCCTTCATCAACATTAATAAATAAATAAAATGGTTTCTTGACATCCGGTAAACTCAAAACAGGAGTGTTTACCAAATCCATTTTTAAAACTTCCAATTGTTCATCATCATCCTTAGACCATTTTAATAGGCCATCCTTAGATATCTTAGCATATAAAAATTTTACTTTCCTACTATAGCCTTCAATCCATTGTCTACAATATCCCAAAAGGCCCAGCAATTGTCTGATCTGTCTCTTAGTTTTTGGAGCCGGCAATGATAATATGCCCTGAACTCTTTCTGGGTCTAACTTCTTAGTTCCTTTACTCAATCTGTGCCCTAAATATTTCACTTCCTTTTCGACAAATTGCAGTTTTGATTTCGACACCTTTAATCCCTGTAAACTTAAAAAATTTAACAACCTAATACTCTCCTCCCTAACTGCCTCCTCATCGCTGCCGGCCAACAGTAAATCGTCCACATACTGGACAAGGGTCACCCCCCCACCTAATTCGTACCCCCTCAATATTTGTTCTAATGCCTGTCCAAACAAATTTGGAGACTCGGTGAACCCTTGAGGTAAAACGGTCCACCGTAATTGTTGTTTTCTGTAAGTGTCCGGGTCTTCCCATTCAAAAGCAAAATAATCCCTGCAATCTTTCTTTAAGGGGCATGCCCAGAAGGCATCCTTTAAATCAATTACACTATACCACTGATCATTGGGGCCCAGCTGGCTTAAAAGTGTATGAGGGTTTGCCACTACAGGGAATCTGGTAACCGTTCGTTTGTTAATTTCTCGTAAATCATGCACTAATCTGTATGTCCCATCAGGTTTCTTTACAGGTAAGATGGGGGTGTTAAAAGGGGACATGCAAGGTTCTAATATTCCTTTTTCAATTAACCTTTGAATCTCAGGTTTCAATCCCTGTCTCCCCTCCATCGGTAGGGGGTATTGTTTTATTCTCACTGGTATTTCTGGGTTTCTTATTGTCACTGAAAAAGGTTCAATATCCAATTTTCCAATGGTCTCCGGAGTGTACCATACCTCAGGGTTTATTTTCCCCTCATCAACTGTCCGTAAAGGACACAACTTAATTCTTAGTTCATTTTTTATGACTTCTAAGCCAATCCCTAATTCTATCATTAAATCTCTGCCCAATAAGTTATAGTCCGCCTCAGGCACTAACAGCAAGGACCCCACCCCAAATTTAGAATCACTTTCCAAAACCACATTTTTTATTACGGGAACCCCAAAAGGCTCTCCTTTTGCTCCAATAACTTCTACTTTCTCCGAGGATGTCCCACACCCCCGGGGCAATTTTTGAACAGTAGATCTTTCTGCTCCAGAGTCCACTAGGAACTCTATTTCTTATCGCTGGGGACCCACTTTTAATGCCAGCAACTCAAGTGCCAGCAACTCAAGCTCTTGCTGCTCCTCACCGCCCATTCCCAGCGCATCTACAGCACCACAGACATCGGGGCTCCGGGCTTTCCCTGACGAACAGGGCTTCGACCTTTACCACCAGCTGAACCTGGGCGCCCACTGAAAGTAAAACCCCGAAAAATCACGAACGTCGGACGATTCCTCCCACACAGAAAGTGCCAGCAACTCAAGCTCTTGCTGCTACTCACCGGACTTTGGCAGTGCATCTACAGCACCACAGACATCACGGCTCCGGGCTTTCCCTGACCAACAGGGCTTCGACATTTACCACCAGCTGCACCTGGGCGCCCACTGAAAAAAATAAACGAAAAATCATGAACATCGGACGATTGCTCCCACACCAAAAGTGCCAGCCAGTCAAGCTCTTGCTGCTCCTCACCAGCCATTGGCAGCGTATCTACAGCACCACAGACATCAGGGCTCTGGGCTTTCCCTGACGAACAGGGCTTCGACGTTTACCACCAGCTGAACCTGGGCGCCCACTGAAAAAAATAAACGAAAAATCACGAACATCGGACGATTGCTCCCACAGCGAAAGTGCCAGCCAGTCAAGCTCTTGCTGCTCCTCACCGGCCATTGGCAGCGCATGTACAGCACCACAGACATCGGGGCTCCGGGCTTTCCCTGACCAACAGGGCTTCGACGTTTACCACCAGCTGCACCTGGGCTCCCACTGAAAAGAACCCCGAAAAATCACAAACGTCGGACGATTCCTCCCACACCAAAAGTGCCAGCAACTCAAGCTCTTGCTACTACTCACCGGACTTTGGCAGTGCATCTACAGCACCACAGACATCGGGGCTCCGGGCTTTCCCTGACCAACAGGGCTTCGACGTTTACCACCAGCTGCACCTGGGTGCCCACTGAAAAAAAACACAAAAAATCACAAACGTCGGACGATTGCTCCCACACCGAAAGTGCCAGCCTGTCAAGCTCTAGCTGCTCCTCACCAGCCATTCCCAGTGCATCTACAGCACCACAGACATCGGGGCTCTGGGCTTTCCCTGACGAACAGGGCTTAGAAGTTTACTACCAGCTGAACCTGGGCGCCCACTGGAAAAAAAATCCCCAAATATCACGAACGTCGGACGATTGCTCCCACACCGAAAGTGCCAGCAACTCAAGCTCTTGCTGCTCCTCACCGGCCATTCCCAGCGCATCTACAGCACCACAGACATCGGGGCTCTGGGCTTTCCCTGACCAACAGGGCTTCGATGTTTACCACCAGCTGCACCTGGGCGCCCACTGAAATAAAACCCCGAAAAATCACGAACGTCGGACAATTGCTCCCACACCGAAAGTGCCAGCAACTCAAGCTCTTGCTGCTTCTCACCAGCCATTCCCAGCGCATCTACAGCACGACAGACATCGGGGATCCGGGCTTTCCCTGACCAACAGGGCTTCGACATTTACCACCAGCTGCACCTGGGCCCCCACTGAAAAGAACCCCGAAAAATCACGAACGTCGGACGATTGCTCCCACACCGAAAGTGCCAGCCAGTCAAGCTCTTGCTGCTCCTCCCCGGCCATTCCCAGCGCATCTACAGCACCACAGACATCGCGGCTCCGGGCTTTCCCTGACCAACAGGGCTTCGACGTTTACCACCAGCTGCACCTGGTTGCCCACTGAAAAAAAAACCCTGAAAAATCAAAAACGTCGGACGATTGATCCCACACCGAAAGTGCCAGCCTGTCAAGCTCTTGCTGTTCCTCACCGGCCATTGGCAGTGCATCTACAGCACCACAGACATCGGGGCTCTGGGCTTTCCCGGACCAACAGGGCTTCGACGTTTACCACCAGCTGAGCCTGGGCGCCAACTGAAAAGAACCCCGAAAAATCACGAACATCGGACGATTGCTCCCACACCGAAAGTGCCAGCAACTCAAGCTCTTGCTGCTCCTCACCGGACTTTGGCAGCGCATCTACAGCACCACAGACATCGGGGCTCCGGGCTTTCCCTGACCAACAGGGCTTCGACGTTTACCACTCGCTGAACCTGGGCTCCCACTGAAAAGAACCCCGAAAAATCACGAACATCGGACAATTGCTCCCACACCGAAAGTTCCAGCCAGTCAAGCTCTTGCTGCTCCTCACCGGCCACTGGCAGCGCATCTACAGCACCACAGACATCGGGGCTCTGGGCTTTCCCTGACAAACAGGGCTTCGACGTTTACCACCAGCTGAACCTGGGCTCCCACTGAAATAAAACCCCCAAAATCACAAACATCAGACGATTGCTCCCACACCGAAAGTGCCAGCCAGTCAAGCTCTTGCTGCTCCTCACCAGCCATTCCCAGCGCATCTACAGCACCACAGACATCGCGGCTCCGGGCTTTCCCTGACCAACAGGGCTTCGACGTTTACCACCAGCTGCACCTGGTTGCCCACTGAAAAAAAACCCTGAAAAATGACGAACGTCGGACGATTGCTCCCACACCAAAAGTGCCAGACAGTCAAGCTCTTGCTGCTCCTCACCTCCCATTGGCAGCGCATGTACAGCACCACAGACATCACGGCTCCGGGCTTTCCCTGACCAACTGGGCTTCGACGTTTACCACTAGCTAAACCTGGGCTCCCACTAAAAAAAAATCCCGAAAAATCAAAAACGTCCGACGATTCCTGCCACACGGAAAGTGCCAGCCTATCAAGCTCTTGCTGCTTGTCCCCGGCCATTGGCAGCACATCTACAGCACCAAAGACATCGCGGCTCCGGGCTTTCCCTGACCAACAGGGCTTCGATGTTTACCACCAGCTGCAAATGGGCGCCCACTGAAATAAAACCCCGAAAAATAACAAACGTCGGACGATTCCTCCCACACGAAAAGTGCCAGACAGTCAAGCTCTTGCTGCTACTCACCGGACTTTGGCAGTGCATCTACAGCACCACAGATATCGGTGTTCTGCGCTTTCCCTGACCAACAGGGCTTCGACGTTTACCACCAGCCGCACCTGGGCGCCCACTGAAAAAAATAAATGAAAAATCACGAACGTCGGACGATTGCTCCCACACCGAAAGTGCCAGCCAGTCAAGCTCTTGCTGCTCCTCACCGCCCATTGGCAGCGCATCTACAGCACCACAGACATCGGGGCTCCGAGCTTTCCCTGACGAACAGGGCTTCGACGTTTACCACCAGCTGCACCTGGGCGCCCACTGAAAAAAACCCCTAAAAATCAGGAACATCGGACGATTGCTCCCACATTGAAAGTGCCAGCAACTCAAGCTCCTGCTGCTACTCACCGGACTTTGGCAGTTCATCTACAGCACCACAGACATCGGGGCTCCGAGCTTTCCCTGACCAACAGGGCTTCGACGTTTACCACCAGCTGCACCTGGGCGCCCACTGAAAAAAACCCCTAAAAATCAGGAACATCGGACGATTGCTCCCACATTGAAAGTGCCAGCAACACAAGCTCTTGCTGCTGCTCACTGCCCATACCCAGCGCATCTACAGCACCACAGACATCGGGGCTCCGGGCTTTCCATGACCAACAGGGCTTAGACGTTTACCAGCAGCTGCACCTGGACACCCACTGAAAAAAACCCTTGAAAAATCACGAAGATCGGACGATTTCTCCCACACCGAAAGTGCCAGCCAGTCAGGCTCTTGCTGCTAATCACCGCCCATTCCCAGCGCATCTACAGCACCACAGACATTTGGGCTCCGGACTTTCCCTGACTAACAGCACTTCGACGTTTACCACCAGCTGAACATGGGTGCCCATTAAAAAAAAAACCCGAAAAAAACACAAACGTCGGACGATTGCTCCCACACCGAAAGTGCCAGCCAGTCAAGCTCTTGCTGCTCCTCACCGGCCATTGGAAGCGCATCTACAGCACCACAGACATCGGGGCTCCGGGCTTTCCCTGACCAACAGGGCTTCGACGTTTACCACCAGCTGCACCTGGGCGCCCACTGAAATAAAACCCCGAAAAATCACGAACGTCGGACGATTGCTCCCACACCAAAAGTGCCAGCAACTCAAGCTCTTGCTGCTCCTCACCTCCCATTCCCAGCGCATCTACAGCACCACAGACATCGGGGCTCTGGGCTTTCCCTGACAAACAGGGCTTCGACATTTACCACCAGCTGCACCTGGGCGCCCACTGAAATAAAACCCCGAAAAATCACGAACGTCGGACGATTGCTCCCACACCAAAAGTGCCAGCAACTCAAGCTGTTGCTGCTCCTCACCTCCCATTCCCAGCGCATCTACAGCACCACAGATATCGGGGTTCTGCGCTTTCCCTGACCAACAGGGCTTCGACGTTTACCACCAGCTGAACCTGGGCGCCCGCTGAAAAAAATAAAAGAAAAATCACGAACGTCGGACGATTGCTCCCACAGCAAAAGTGCCAGCCAGTCAAGCTCTTGCTGCTCCTCACCAGCCATTCCCAGCGCATCTACAGCGCCACAGACATCGCGGCTCCGGGCTTTCCCTGACCAACAGGGCTTCGACGTTTACCACCAGCTGCACCTGGTTGCCCACTGAAAAAAAAACCCTGAAAAATCAAAAACGTCGGACGATTGATCCCACACCGAAAGTGCCAGCCAGTCAAGCTCTTGCTGTTCCTCACCGGCCATTGGCAGCGCATCTACAGCACCACAGACATCGGGGCTCCGGGCTTTCCCTGACCAACAGGGCTTCGACTTTTACCATCAGCTGCACCTGGGCGCCCACTGAAAAGAACCCCGAAAAATCACGAACATCGGACGATTGCTCCCACACCGAAAATGCCAGCAACTCAAGCTCTTGCTGCTCCTCACCGGCCACTGGAAGCGCATCTACAGCACCACAGACATCGCGGCTCCGGGCTTTCCCTGACCAACAGGGCTTCAACGTTTACCACCAGCTGCACCTGGGCGCCCACTGAAAAAAAAACCCCGAAAAATCACGAACGTCGGACGATTGCTCCCACACCAAAAGTGCCAGCAACTCAAGCTCTTGCTGCTCCTCACCTCCCATTCCCAGCGCATCTACAGCACCACAGACATCGGGGCTCTGCGCTTTCCCTGACAAACAGGGCTTCGACGTTTACCACCAGCTGCACCTGGGCGCCCACTGAAATAAAACCTCGAAAAATCACGAACATCGGACGATTGCTCCCACACCAAAAGTGCCAGCAACTCAAACTCTTGCTGCTCCTCACCGGAGTTTAGCAGTGCATCTACAGCACCACAGACATCGGGGTTCTGCGCTTTCCCTGACCAACAGGGCTTCGACGTTTACAACCAGCTGAACCTGGGCGCCCGCTGAAAAAAATAAAAGAAAAATCACGAACGTTGGACGATTGCTCCCACACCAAAAGTGCCAGCCAGTCAAGCTCTTGCTGCTCCTCACCGGCCATTGGAGGCGCATCTACAGCACCACAGACATCGGGGCTCCGAGCTTTCCCTGACCAACAGGGCTTCGACGTTTACCACCAGCTGCACCTGGGCGCCCACTGAAATAAAACCCCGAAAAATCACAAACGTCGGACGATTCCTCCCCCACAGAAAGTGCCAGCAACTCAAGCTCTTGCTGTTCCTCACCGGACTTTGGCAGTGCATCTACAGCACCACAGACATCGTGGCTCCGGGCTTTCCCTGACCAACAGGCCTTTGATATTTACCACCAGCTGCACCTGGTTGCCCAGTGAAAATAAACCCTGAAAAATGACGAACGTCGGACGATTGCTCCCACACCAAAAGTGCCAGCCAGTCAAGCTCTAGCTGCTCCTCACCGGACAGTGGCAGTGCATCTACAACACCACAGACATCGGGGCTCCGGGCATTACCTGACGAACAGGGCTTCGACGTTTACCACTCGCTGCACCTGGGCTCCCACTGAAAAGAACACCGAAAAATCACGAACGTCGGACGATTGCTCTCACACCAAAAGTGCCAGACAGTCAAGCTCTTGCTGCTACTCACCGGACTTTGGCAGTGCATCTACAGCACGACAGACATCGGGGCTCCGGGCTTTCCCTGACCAACAGGGCTTCGACGTTTACCACCAGCTGCACCTGGGCGCCCACTGGAAAAAATAAACGAAATATCACGAACATCAGACGAGTGCTCCCACACCGAAAGTGCCAGCCAGTCAAGCTCATGCTGCTTCTCACCAGCAATTCCCAGCGCATCTACAGCACCACAGACATCGGGGCTCCGGGCTTTCCCTGACCAACAGGGCTTCGACGTTTACCACCCGCTGCAGCTGGGTGCCCACTGAAATAAAACCCCGAAAAATCATGAACGTCGGACGATTGCTCCCACAACAAAAGTGCCAGCCAGTCAAGCTCTTGCTGCTCCTCACCAGCCATTGGAGGCGCATCTACAGCACCACAGACATCGGGGCTCCGGGCATTCCCTGACCAACAGGGCTTCGAAGTTTACCACCAGCTGCACCTGGGCGCCCACTGAAAAAAAATCCCGAAAAATCACGAACGTCGGACGATTCCTCCCACACCCAAAGTGCCAGCCAGTCAAGCTCTTGCTGCTACTCACCGGACTTTGGCAGTGCATCTACAGCACCACAGACATCGGGGCTCCGGGCTTTCCCTGACCAACAGGGCTTCGACTTTTACCATCAGCTGCACCTGGGCGCCCACTGAAAAGAACCCCGAAAAATCACGAACATCGGACGATTGCTCCCACACCGAAAATGCCAGCAACTCAAGCTCTTGCTGCTCCTCACCGGCCACTGGAAGCGCATCTACAGCACCACAGACATCGCGGCTCCGGGCTTTCCCTGACGAACCGGGCTTCGACATTTACCACCAGCTGCACCTGGGTGCCCACTGAAAAAAAAACCCCGAAAAATCACGAACGTCGGACGATTGCTCCCACACCAAAAGTGCCAGCCAG
Source organism: Chlamydotis macqueenii (assembly GCF_036417535.1). Taxonomy (NCBI): domain Eukaryota; kingdom Metazoa; phylum Chordata; class Aves; order Otidiformes; family Otididae; genus Chlamydotis; species Chlamydotis macqueenii. Next base: position 24,023 of record NW_028239130.1, read on the forward strand.
TCAAGCTCTTGCTGCTCCTCACCGGAATTTGGCAGCCCATCTACAGCACCACAGACATCGGGGCTCCGGGCTTTCCCTGACCAACAGGGCTTCGACGTTTACCACCAGCTGCACATGGGCGCCCACTAAAAAAAATAAACGAAATATCACGAACATCAGAGTATTCCTGCCACACCTTAAATGCCAGCAAGTCAAGCTCATGCTGCTTCTCACCAGCCATTCCCAGCGCATCTACAGCACCACAGACATCGGGGCTCCGGGCTTTCCCTGACCAACAGGGCTTCGAAGTTTACCACCAGCTGCACCTGGGCGCCAACTGAAATAAAACCCCGAAAAATCACGAACGTCGGACAATTGCTCCCACACCGAAAGTGCCAGACAGTCAACCTCTAGCTGCTCCTCACCGGGCATTCCCAGCGCATCTACAGCACCACAGACATCGGGGCTCCGGGCTTTCCCTGACCAACAGGGCTTCGACATTTACCACCAGCTGCACCTGGTTATCCACTGAAAAAAAAACCCTAAAAAATCAAAAACGTCGGACAATTGCTCCCACACCAAAAGTGCCAGCCAGTCAAGCTCTTGCTGCTCCTCCCCGGCCATTGGCAGCGCATCTACAGCACCACCGATATCGGGGCTCCGAGCTTTCCCTGACCAAGAGGGCTTCGACGTTTACCACCAGCTGAACCTGGGCGCCCAGTGAATAAAAATCCCCAAAAATCACAAACGTCCGACGATTGCTCCCACACCCAACGTGCCAGACAGTCAAGCTCTTGCTGCTCCTCACCAGCCATTCCCAGCGCATCTACAGCACCACAGACATCGGGGCTCCGGGCATTCCCTGACCAACAGGGCTTCAACATTTACCACCAGCTGCACCTGGGCGCCCACTGAAATAAAACCCCGAAAAATCACGAACGTCGGACGATTGCACCCACACAGAAAGTGCCAGCCAGTCAAGCTCATGCTGCTCCTCACCTCCCATTCCCAGCGCATCTACAGCACCACAGACATCGGGGCTCCGGGCTTTCCCTGACGAACAGGGCTTCGACGTTTACCACCAGCTGAACCTGGGCGCCCACTGAAAGTAAAACCCCGAAAAATCACGAACGTCGGACGATTGCTCCCACACCAAAAGTGCCAGCAACTCAAGCTCTGGCTGCTCCTCACCGGCCATTGCCAGCGCATCTACAGCACCACAGACATCGGGGCTCCGGGCTTTCCCTGACCAACAGGGCTTCGACGTTTACCACCAGCTGAACCTGGGCGCCCAGTGAATAAAAATCCCCAAAAATCACAAACGTCCGACGATTGCTCCCACACCCAACGTGCCAGACAGTCAAGCTCTTGCTGCTCCTCACCAGCCATTGCCAGCGCATCTACAGCACCACAGAGATCGGGGCTCCAGGCATTCCCTGACCAACAGGGCTTCGACGTTTACCACCAGCTGCACCTGGGCTCCCACTGAAATAAAACCCCGAAAAATCACGAACATCGGACGATTGCTCCCACACCAAAAGTGCCAGCAACTCAAACTCTTGCTGCTCCTCACCGGAGTTTAGCAGTGCATCTACAGCACGACAGACATCGGGGTTCTGCGCTTTCCCTGACCAACAGGGCTTCGACGTTTACCACCAGCTGAACCTGGGCGCCCGCTGAAAAAAATAAAAGAAAAATCACGAACGTCGGACGATTGCTCCCACAGCAAAAGTGCCAGCCAGTCAAGCTCTTGCTGCTCCTCCCCGGCCATTGGCAGCGCATCTACAGCACCACAGACATCGGGGCTCCGAGCTTTCCCTGACCAACAGGTCTTCGACGTTTACCACCAGCTGCACCTGGGCGCCCACTGAAATAAAACCCCGAAAAATCACAAACGTCGGACGATTCCTCCCCCACAGAAAGTGCCAGCAACTCAAGCTCTTGCTGTTCCTCACCGGACTTTGGCAGTGCATCTACAGCACCACAGACATCGTGGCTCCGGGCTTTCCCTGACCAACAGGCCTTTGATATTTACCACCAGCTGCACCTGGTTGCCCAGTGAAAATAAACCCTGAAAAATGACGAACGTCGGACGATTGCTCCCACACCAAAAGTGCCAGCCAGTCAAGCTCTAGCTGCTCCTCACCGGACAGTGGCAGTGCATCTACAACACCACAGACATCGGGGCTCCGGGCATTACCTGACGAACAGGGCTTCGACGTTTACCACTCGCTGCACCTGGGCTCCCACTGAAAAGAACACCGAAAAATCACGAACGTCGGACGATTGCTCTCACACCAAAAGTGCCAGACAGTCAAGCTCTTGCTGCTGCTCACCGGCCATTGCCAGCCCATCTACAGCACGACAGACATCGGGGCTCCGGGCTTTCCCTGACCAACAGGGCTTCGACGTTTACCACCAGCTGCACCTGGGCGCCCACTGGAAAAAATAAACGAAATATCACGAACATCAGACGAGTGCTCCCACACCGAAAGTGCCAGCCAGTCAAGCTCATGCTGCTTCTCACCAGCAATTCCCAGCGCATCTACAGCACCACAGACATCGGGGCTCCGGGCTTTCCCTGACCAACAGGGCTTCGACGTTTACCACCCGCTGCAGCTGGGTGCCCACTGAAATAAAACCCCGAAAAATCATGAACGTCGGACGATTGCTCCCACAACAAAAGTGCCAGCCAGTCAAGCTCTTGCTGCTCCTCACCAGCCATTGGAGGCGCATCTACAGCACCACAGACATCGGGGCTCCGGGCATTCCCTGACCAACAGGGCTTCGACATTTACCACCAGCTGCACCTGGGCGCCCACTGAAATAAAACCCCGAAAAATCACGAACGTCGGACGATTCCTCCCACACCGAAAGTGCCAGCCAGTCAAGCTCTTGCTACGACTCACCTCCCATTCCCAGCGCATCTACAGCACCACAGACATCGGGGCTCCGGGCTTTCCCTGACCAACAGGGCTTCGACGTTTACCACCAGCTGCACCTGGGCGCCCACTGAAATAAAACCCCGAAAAATCACGAACGTCGGACGATTCCTCCCACACCGAAAGTGCCAGCAACTCAAGCTCTTGCTGCTCCTCACCGGCCATTCCCAGCGCATCTACAGCACCACAGACATCGGGGCTCCGGGCTTTCCCTGACCAACAGGGCTTCGAAGTTTACCACCAGCTGCACCTGGGCGCCCACTGAAAAAAAATCCCGAAAAATCACGAACGTCGGACGATTCCTCCCACACCGAAAGTGCCAGCAACTCAAGCTCTTGCTGCTACTCACCGGACTTTGGCAGTGCATCTACAGCACCACAGACATCGGGGTTCTGCGCTTTCTTTGACCAACAGGGCTTCGACGTTTACCACCAGCTGAACCTGGGCACCCGCTGAGAAAAATAAAAGAAAAATCACGAACATCGGACGATTGTTCCCATAGCAAAAGTGCCAGCCAGTCAAGCTCTTGCTGCTCCTCACCGGCCATTCCCAGCCCATCTACAGCACCACAGACATCGGGGCTCCGGGCTTTCCCTGACCAACAGGGCTTCGACGTTTACCACCAGCTGCACCTGATTGCCCACTGAAAAAAAACCCTGAAAAATCAAAAACGTCGGATGATTGATCTCACACCGAAAGTGCCAGCAACTCAAGCTCTTGCTGCTACTCACCGGCCATTGGCAGCGTATCTACAGCACCACAGACATCGGGGCTCCGGGCTTTCCCTGACGAACAGGGCTTCGACGTTTACCACCAGCTGCACCTGGGCTCCCACTGAAATAAAACCCCGAAAAATCACGAACGTCGGACGATTGCTCCCACACCAAAAGTGCCAGCAACTCAAGCTCTTGCTACCCCTCACCGGCCATTCCCAGCGCATCTACAGCACCACAGACATCGGGGCTCCGGGCTTTCCCTGACCAACAGGGCTTCGACGTTTACCACCAGTTGCACCTGGGCACCCACTGAAAAAAAAAATACCCCAAAATCACAAACATCAGACGATTGCTCCCACACCGAAAGTGCCAGCCAGTCAAGCTCTTTGTGCTCCTCACCGGTCATTGGCGGCGCATCTACAGCACCACAGACATCGGGGCTCCGGGCTTTCCCTGACCAACAGGGCTTCGACGTTTACCACCAGCTGCACCTGGGCGCCCACTGAAAAAACTAAACGAAAAATCACGAACATCGGACGATTGCTCCCACACCGAAAGTGCCAGCCTGTCAAGCTCTTGCTGCTCCTCACCGCCCATTCCCAGCGCATCTACAGCACCACAGACATCGGGGCTCCGGGCTTTCCCTGACCAACAGGGCTTCGACGTTTACCACTCGCTGAACCTGGGCTCCCACTGAAAAGAACCCCGAAAAATCACGAACGTCGGACGATTGCTCCCACACCAAAAGTGCCAGACAGTCAAGCTCTTGCTGCTCCTCACCGGCCATTCCCAGCGCATCTACAGCACCACAGACATCACGGCTCCGGGCTTTCCCTGACCAACAGGGCTTCGACGTTTACAACTAGCTAGACCTGGGCTCCCACTAAAAAAAAATCCTGAAAAATCACGAACGTCGGACATTTACTCCCACACCGAAAGTGCCAGCCTGTCAAGCTCTTGCTGCTCCTTCCCGGCCATTGGCAGCGCATGTACAGCATCACAGATATCGGGGCTCCAAGCTTTCCCTGACCAACAGGGCTTCGGGCTTCCCCTGACCAACAGGGCTTCGAAGTTTACCACCAGCTGCACCTGGGCGCCCACTGAAATAAAACCCCGAAAAATCACGAACGTCAGACGATTGCTCCCACACCGAAAGTGCCAGCAACTCAAGGTCTTCCTGCTCCTCACCGGCCATTGGCAGCGCATCTACAGCACCACAGACATCGGGAGTCCGGGCTTTCCCTGACCAACAGGGCTTCGACATTTACCATCAGCTGCACCTGGGTGCCCACTGAAAAAAATAAACGAAAAATCACAAACATCGCACGATTGCTCCCACACCGAAAGTGCCAGCAACTCAAGCTCTTGCTGCTCCTCACCGGCGATTGGCAGCGCATCTACAGCACCACAGATATCGGGGCTCCGAGCTTTCCCTGACCAACAGGGCTTCAACGTTTACCACCAGCTGAACCTGGGCGCCCACTGAAATAAAACCCCGAAGAATAACAAACGTCGGACGATTCCTCCCACACCGATAGTGCCAGCAACTCAAGCTCTTGCTGCTACTCACCGGACTTTGGCAGTGCATCTACAGCACCACAGACATCGGGGTTCTGCGCTTTCTTTGACCAACAGGGCTTCGACGTTTACCACCAGCTGAACCTGGGCGCCCGCTGAGAAAAATAAAAGAAAAATCACGAACATCGGACGATTGCTCCCATAGCAAAAGTGCCAGCCAGTCAAGCTCTTGCTGCTCCTCCCCGGCCATTCCCAGTGCATCTACAGCACCACAGACATCGGGGCTCCGGGCTTTCCCTGACCAACAGGGCTTCGACGTTTACCACCAGCTGCACCTGGGCGCCCACTGAAAAAAAACCCCGAAAAGTCACAAATGTCGGACGATTCCTGCCACACCGAAAGTGCCAGCAACTCAAGCTCTTGCTGCTCCTCACCTCCCATTCCCAGCGCATCTACAGCACCACAGACATCGGGGCTCTGGGCTTTCCCAGACAAACAGGGCTTCGACATTTACCACCAGCTGCACCTGGGCTCCCACTGAAAAGAACCCCGAAAAATCACAAACGTCGGACGATTGTTCCCACACGAAAAGTGCCAGCCAGTCAAGCTCTTGCTGCTCCTCACCGGCCATTGGCAGTGCATCTACAGCACCACAGACATCGGGGCTCCGGGCTTTCCCTGACCAACAGGGCTTCGACGTTTACCACCAGCGGCACCTGGGCGCCCACTGAAAATAAACCCCGAAAAATCACAAATGTCGGACGATTCCTGCCACACCTTAAAGGCCAGCCTGTCAAGCTCTTGCTACTCCTCACCGGCCATTGGCAGTGCATCTACAGCACCACAGACATCGGGGCTCCGGGCTTTCCCTGACCAACAGGGCTTAGAAGTTTACCACCAGCTGAACCTGGGCGCCCAGTGAATAAAAATCCCCAAAAATCACAAACGTCCGACGATTGCTCCCACACCAAAAGTGCCAGCAACACAAGCTCTTGCTGCTCCTCACCGGCCATTGGCAGCGCATCTACAGCACCACAGACATCGGGGCTCCGGGCTTTCGCTGACAAACAGGGGTTCGACGTTTACCACCAGCTGCACATGGGCGCCCACTGAAAAAAAACCCCGAAAAATCACAAATGTTGGACGATTCCTGCCACACCTTAAATGCCAGCCTGTCAAGCTCTTGCTGCTCCTCACCGCCCATTCCCAGCGCATCTACAGCACCACAGACATCAGGGCTCTGGACTTTCCCTGACCAACAGGGCTTTGACTGTTACCACCAGCTGCACCTGGGCTCCCACTGAAAAAAAACCCCGAATAATCACAAACGTCGGACGATTGCTCCCACACCAAAAGTGCCAGCCAGTCAAGCTCTTGCTGCTCCTCACCGGCCATTGGCAGCGCATCTACAGCACCACAGACATCGGCGTTCTCCGCTTTCCCTGACCAACAGGGCTTCGACGTTTACCACCAGCTGAACCTGGGCGCCCACTGAAAAAAATAAATGAAAAATCACGAACGTCGGACGATTGCTCCCACACCAAAAGTGCCAGCCAGTCAAGCTCTTGCTGCTCCTCACCGGCCATTCCCAGCGCATCTACAGCACCACAGACATCGGGGCTCTGGGCTTTCCCTGACCAAGAGGCCTTCGACGTTTACAACTAGCTGCACCAGGGCGCCCACTAAAAAGAACCCCGAAAAATCACGAACGTCGGACGATTGCTCCCACACCGAAAATGCCAGAAACTCAAGCTCTTGCTGCTCCTCACCGGCCACTGGCAGCGCATCTACAGCACCACAGACATCGGGGCTCTGGGCTTTCCCTGACCAACAGGGCTTCGACGTTTGCCACCAGCTGAACCTGGGCGCCCAGTGAATAAAAATCCCGAAAAATCACAAACGTCCGACGATTGCTCGCGCACCCAAAGTGCCAGACAGTCAAGCTCTTGCTGCTCCTCACCGCCCATTCCCAGCGCATCTACAGCACCACAGACATCGGGGCTCCGGGCTTTCCCTGACCAACAGGGCTTCGACGTTTACCACCAGCTGCACTTCGGCTCCCACTGAAAAAATACCCCGAAAAATCACGAACGTCGGACGATTGCTCCCACACAGAATGTGCCAGCCTGTCAAGCTCTTGCTGCTCCTCACCGGCCATTCCCAGCGCATCTACAGCATCACAGACATCGGGGCTCCGGGCTTTCCCTGACCAACAGGGCTTCGACGTTTACCACCAGCTGCACCTGGGCGCCCACTGAAAAGAACCCCGAAAAATCAGAAACGTCGGACAATTGCTCCGACACCAAAAGTGCCAGCCAGTCAAGCTCTTGCTGCTTCTCACCAGCCATTCCCAGCGCATCTACAGCACCACAGATACCGGGGCTCCGGGCTTTCCCTGACCAACAGGGCTTCGACGTTTACCACCCGCTGCACCTGGGCTCCCACTGAAAAGAACCCCGAAAAATCACAAACGTTGGACGATTGCTCCCACACCAAAAGTGCCAGCCAGTCAAGCTCTTCCTGCTCCTCACCGGGCATTGGCAGTGCATCTACAGCACCACAGACACCGGGGCTCCGGGCTTTCCCTGACTAACAGGGATTCGACGTTTACCACCCGCTGCACCTGGGCTCCCACTGAAAAGAACCCCGAAAAATCACAAACGTTGGACGATTGCTCCCACACCGAAAGTGCCAGCCAGTCAAGCTCTTGCTGCTCCTCACCGGCCATTCCCAGCGCATCTACAGCACCACAGACATCGGGGCTCCGGGCTTTCCCTGACCAACAGGGCTTCGACGTTTACCACCAGCTGCAGCTGGGCGCACACTGAAAAAAAACCCTGAAACATCAAAAACGTCGGACGATTGCTCCCACACCGAAAGTGCCAGCCTGTCAAGCTCTTGCTGCTCCTCACCAGCCATTCCCAGCGCATCTACAGCACCACAGACATCGGGGCTCCGGGCTTTCCCTGACCAACAGGGCTCAGAAGTTTACCACCAGCTGAACCTGGGCGCCCACTGAAAAAAAACCCTGAAAAATTAAAAACGACGGACGATTGCTCCCACACCGAAAGTGCCAGCCAGTCAAGCTCTTGCTGCTGCTCACCGGACTTTGGCAGTGCATCTACAGCACCACAGACATCGGGGCTCCGGGCTTTCCCTGACCAACAGGGCTTCGATGTTTACCACCAGCTGCACCTGGGCGCCCACTGAAAAAAAACCCCGAAAAATCACAAACGTTGGACGATTCCTGCCACACCTTAAATGCCAGCCTGTCAAGCTCTTGCTGCTCCTCACCGCCCATTCCCAGCGCATCTACAGCACCACAGACATCAGGGCTCTGGACTTTCCCTGACGATCAGGGCTTCGACGTTTACCACCAGCTGAACCTGGGCGCCCACTGAAAAGAACCCCGAAAAATCACGAACGTCGGACAATTGCTCCCACACCAAAAGTGCCAGCAACACAAGCTCTTGCTGCTCCTCAGCGGCCATGGGCAGCGCATCTACAGCACCACAGACATCGGGGCTCCGGGCTTTCCCTGACCAACAGGGCTTTGACTGTTACCACCAGCTGCACCTGGGCGCCCACTGAAAAAAAACCCCGAATAATCACAAACGTCGGACGATTGCTCCCACACCCAAAGTGCCAGCCAGTCAAGCTCTTGCTGCTCCTCACCGGCCATTCCCAGCGCATCTACAGCACCACAGACATCGGGGCTCTACGCTTTCCCTGACCAACAGGGCTTCGACGTTTACCACCCGCTGCACCTGGGCGCCCACTGAAATAAAACCCCGAAAAATCACGAACGTCGGACAATTGCTCCCACACCGAAAGTGCCAGCAACTCAAGCTCTTGCTGCTACTCACCGGACTTTGGCAGTGCATCTAGAGCACCACAGACATCGGGGTTCTCCGCTTTCCCTGAACAACAGGGCTTCGACGTTTACCACCAGCTGCACCTGGGCGCCCACTGAAAAAAATAAATGAAAAATCACGAACGTCGGACGATTGCTCCCACACCAAAAGTGCCAGCCAGTCAAGCTCTTGCTGCTCCTCACCGGCCATTCCCAGCGCATCTACAGCACCACAGACATCAGGGCTCTGGACTTTCCGTGACGATCAGGGCTTCGACGTTTACCACCAGCTGCACCTGGGCTCCCACTGAAAAGAACCCCGAAAAATCACGAACGTCGGACGATTACTCCCACACCGAAAGTGCCAGCAACTCAAGCTCTTGCTGCTACTCACCGGCCATTCCCAGCGCATCTACAGCACTACAGACATCGGGGCTCCGGGCTTTCCCTGACGAACCAGGCTTCGACGTTTACCACCAGCTGCACCTGGGCGCCCACTGAAAAAAATAAACGAAAAATCACGAACGTCGGACGATTGCTCCCACACCTAAAGTGCCAGCCAGTCAAGCTCTTGCTGCTCCTCCCCGGCCATTGGCAGCGCATCTACAGCACCACAGATATCGGGGCTCCGGGCTTTCCCTGACAAACAGGGCTTCGACGTTTACCACCAGCTGAACCTGGGCGCCCACTGGAAAAAATAAACGAAATACCACGAACATCAGAAGATTGCTCCCACACCGAAAGTGCCAGCCAGTCAAGCTCATGCTGCTCCTCACCGCCCATTCCCAGCGCATCTACAGCACCACAGACATCGTGGCTCTGGGCTTTCCCTGACCAACAGGACTTCGACGATTACCACCAGCTGCACCTGGGCGCCAACTGAAATAAAACCCTGAAAAATCACGAACGTCGGACGATTGCACCCACACAGAAAGTGCCAGCAACTCAAGCTCTTGCTGCTCCTCACCGGCCATTCCCAGCGCATCTACAGCACCACAGACATCGGGGTTCTGCGCTTTCCCTGAATAACAGGGCTTCGACGTTTACCACCAGCTGCACCTGGGCGCCCACTGAAAAAAATAAACGAAAAATCACGAACGTCGGACGATTGCTCCCACACCTGAAGTGCCAGCAACTCAAGCTCTTGCTGCTACTCACCGGCCATTGGCAGCGCATCTACAGCACCACAGACATCGGGGCTCCGGGCTTTCCCTGACCAACAGGGCTTCGACATTTACCACCAGCTGCACCTGGGTGCCCCCTGAAAAAAAAACCCCAAAAATCACAAACGTCGGACGATTCCTGCCACACCTTAAATGCCAGCCTGTCAAGCTCTTGCTGCTCCTCACCGGCCATTCCCAGCGCATCTACAACACCGCAGACATTGGGGCTCCGGGCTTTCCCTGACCAACAGGGCTTCGACGTTTACCACCACCTGAACCTGGGCTCCCACTGAAATAAAACCCCGAAAAACCACGAACGTCGGACGATTGCTCCCACACTAAAAGTGCCAGCCAGTCAAGCTCTTGCAGCTACTCACCGGACTTTGGCAGTGCATCTATAGCACCACAGACATCGGGGCTCCGGGCTTTCCCTGAACAACAGGGCTTCAACGTTTACCACCAGCTGCACCTGGTTGCCCACTGAAAAAAAACCCTGAAAAATGACGAACGTCGGACGATTGCTCCCACACCACAAGTGCCAGACAGTCAAGCTCTAGCTGCTGAACACCGGCCATTGGCAGTGTATCTACAGCACCACAGACATCGGGGCTCCGGGCTTTCCCTGACCAACAGGGCTTCGACGTTTACCACCAGCTGAACCCGGGCGCCCACTGAAATAAAACCCCGAAAAATCACGAACGTCCGACGATTGCTCTCACACCCAAAGTGCCAGCCAGTCAAGCTCTTGCTGCTCCTCACCGGCCATTCCCAGCGCATCTACAGCACCACAGACATCGGGGCTCCGAGCTTTCCCTGATGAACAGGGCTTCGACGTTTACCACCAGCTGCACCTGGGCGCCCACTGAAAGTAAAACCCCGAAAAATCACGAACATCGGACGATTGATCCCACACCGAAAGTGCCAGCCAGTCAAGCTCTTGCTGTTCCTCACCGGACAGTGGCAGTGCATCTACAGCACCACAGACATCGGGGCTCCGGGCTTTCCCTGACCAACAGGGCTTCGACGATTACCACTTGCTGAACCTGTGCTCCCACTGAAAAGAACCCCGAAAAATCACAAACGTCGCACGATTGCTCCCACACTGAAAGTGCCAGCCTGTCAAGCTCTTGCTGCTCCTCACCGGCCATTCCCAGTGCATCTATAGCACCACAGACATCGGGGCTCCGGGCTTTCACTGACCAACACGGCTTCGACATTTACCACCCGCTGCACCTGGGTGCCCACTGGAAAAAACCCAGAAAAATCACGAACATCAGACGATTGCTCCCACACCGAAAGTGCCAGCCAGTCAAGCTCTTGCTGCTCCTCACCGCCCATTCCCAGCGCATCTACAGCACCACAGATATCGGGGCTCCGGGATTTTCCTGACCAACAGGGCTTCGAGATTTACCACCCGCTGAACCTGGGCGTCCACTGAAAAAAAATCCCCAGAAATCACAAACGTCCGACGATTGCTCCCTGTCGTAGTTCAGCCCCGATCAGACCAGACTACGCAGTCTGTCTCTCGTTCCCCCCACCTTCCGAGAGAATACGAGGAGATTATATAAGAAAAACGGCTCAAGGTTTGAGATAAGGACGGGGAGAAATCCTTAAAGTTACCGTCACGGGCAAAACAGACTCGACTTGGGGAAAACTATTCATTTATTTCTAAAATTAGCAGGAGAATGAGACAGGGAACAAGATAACCTCCCCCCACCCCTCCCTCTTCCCGGGCTTAACATTATCTCTACTACCTTCCCCTCCCGAGCGGCACGGGGGGTTGGAAAAGGGAATGGGGGTCGCTGTCAGTTCATCACGCGTTGTTTTACGCCTCTGTATCATCGTCGGGGGAAGACCTCCTCGCATTCCTCCTCTGCTCCAGCGTGGGGTCCCTCCCACGGGCCACAGTCCTTCGTGAAACTGCTCCGGCGTGGGTCATCTCTTCCACGGGGTGCAGTCCCTCTAGAGCAGCTGTCCCAGCGGGCCCTCCACGGGGCACAGCCTCCTTCAGGCCTCCACCTGCTCCGGCGTGGGGTCCTCCACGGGCTGCAGGTGGATCTCTGCCCCTCCGTGGACCTCCATGGGCTGCAGGGGGACAACCTGCTCCACCATGGTCGTCACCACGAGTTGCAGAGGAATCTTGGCCAGGAGCCGCATTACTCCTCCCCCTCCTCCTTCACTGACCTTGGCGTCTGCAGCCGTTCCTCACAACAGGCTGGCAGACGCCTCTCAGGATCCTTTTTACATCTTATTCACTTCTCATCTCCTCTCCACTTCTTGCAGCCAGGCCGGGCCGAGTTGGGCCCAGTCGGCTGCCCGGCGGGAGGCCAGAGGGTGAGGCCTGCAAGGCCCACGAGGCTCGCGCTTCCCCCTCTCTGCCCCCCGCTCAGCTGCTTCACATCTTCTCCTCCCTCTTTTTCCTGTTTTCCCCTATTTAAATACGTTATCGCAGAGGCGTTATCAGGGGACATTCTGCTACCAATTGGCTTGGCCTTGGCCAGCAGCGGGTCCGCCCTAGGCCCGGCCGAGTCCACTGAACAAAGGGGAGCGACTTCTAGCAGTTTCCTACAGAAGCTGCCACCTTAGGCCCCCCCTCACTAACAAAACCAGAACATTCCACCCCTCGCCTCTGCGAATTACGTATTTAAGTATTATAAATAAAATACACACACATCAACAGAAGAAAATAGAATTCCCCGCACCAAAATCAAAATAATATCCTCACAACACCAACAGTGGGTAGACAATTAACAAACAATTCACCACTTATCCCTTCACCACAATCAGAACATAAATTCCCCATAATCATTTTGCTCTTTTGTCAAGTTCAGTCCCTGTTTTGCCCGTTACTGCTCCCAATTAAACTCAATCCTTACCTCAAATTCCTCAAGCCCCACGTTGGGCGCCAAAATAACTGTCGTAGTTCAGCCCCAACGCGGACCAGACTACGCAGTCTCTCTCTCACTCCCCCCACTCTCTGAGAGAATAGGAGGAGATTTGACAAACAAAAAAAAACCAGGGAAAAAAAAAACCAAACACGCGGGTTGAGATTGAACAAAAAGTAAATTTAACAGTAATGACAGAAGAAAACAAGACAGTGATGGAACACAAATACAGTACAATAACTCACAACAGAACTCCACATCCAGTCTCTTCCAACTAGCAAGGGCCTCCCTTCAGCACCCTCCTCACTTACATACTGAGCATGATGTCAGATGGGATGGAATAGCCCTTTGGCTAATTTGGGTAAATTAACCCCAGCTGTTAGCTAATTATTGAACTACCCCAGCCATAGGGGCTACCAGCTTCAGTTCTCCACCCAGCTCAGGTAAATATTAACTCTATCCTAGCCAAACCCAGGACACTCCCACACCGAAAGTGCCAGCCTGTCAAGCTCTTGCTGCTCCTCACCGGCCATTGGCAGCGCATCTACAGCACCACAGACATCGGGGCTCCGGGCTTTCCCTGACCAACAGGGCTAAGAAGTTTACCACCAGCTGAACCTGGGCGCCCACTGAAAAAAAACCCTGAAAAATTAAAAACGACGGACGATTGCTCCCACACCGAAAGTGCCAGCCAGTCAAGCTCTTGCTGCTGCTCACCGGCCATTGGCAGCGCATCTACAGCACCACAGATATCGGGGCTCCGAGCTTTCCCTGACCGACAGGGCTTCAACGTTTACCACCAGCTGCACCTGGGCGCCCACTGAAATAAAACCCCGAAAAATCACGAACGTCCGACGATTGCTCCCACACCCAAAGTGCCAGCCAGTCAAGCTCTTGCTGCTCCTCACCGGCCATTGGCAGCGCATCTACAGCACCACAGATATCGGGGCTCCGAGCTTTCCCTGACCGACAGGGCTTCAACGTTTACCACCAGCTGCACCTGGGCGCCCACTGAAATAAAACCCCGAAAAATCACGAACGTCGGACGATTCCTCCCACACCGAAAGTGCCAGCAACTAAAGCTCTTGCTGCTACTCACCGGCCATTCCCAGTGCATCTACAGCACCACAGACATCGGGGTTCTGCGCTTTCCCTGAACAACAGGGCTTCGACATTTACCACCAGCTGCACCTGGGTGCCCCCTGAAAAAAAAACCCCAAAAATCACAAATGTCAGACGATTCCTGCCACACCTTAAATGCCAGCCTGTCAAGCTCTTGCTGCTACTTACCGGCCATTCCCAGCGCATCTACAGCACCACAGACATCAGGGCTCTGGACTTTCCCTGACGAACAGGGCTTCGACGTTTACCACCAGCTGCACCTGGTTACCCACTGAAAAAAAACCCCGAAAAATCACGAACGTCGGACGATTGCTCCCACACCAAAAGTGCCAGCCAGCCAAGCTCTTGCTGCTACTCACCGCCCATTGGCAGCGCACCTACAGCACCACAGGTATCGGGGCTCCGAGCTTTCCCTGACCAACAGGGCTTCGACGTTTACCACCAGCTGAACCTGGGCGCCCACTGAAATAAAACCCCGAAAAATCACGAACGTCGGACGATTGCTCCCACACCTTAAATGCCAGCCTGTCAAGCTCTTGCTGCTCCTCACCGCCCATTCCCAGCGCATCTACAGCACCACAGACATCGGGGCTCTGGACTTTCCCTGACCAACAGGGCTTCAACGTTTACCACCAGCTGAACCTGGGCACCCACTGAAATAAAACCCCGAAAAATCACGAACGTCGGACGATTGCTCCCACACCGAAAGTGCCAGCAACTCAAGCTCTTGCTGCTCCTCACCTCCCATTCCCAGCGCATCTACAGCACCACAGACATCGGGGCTCTGGGCTTTCCCTGACCAACAGGGCTTCGACATTTACCACCAGCTGAACCTGGGCGCCCGCTGAAAAAAATAAAAGAAAAATCACGAACGTCGGACGATTGCTCCCACACCAAAAGTGCCAGCCAGTCAAGCTCTTGCTGCTCCTCACCAGCCATTCCCAGCGCATCTACAGCACCACAGACATCGCGGCTCCGGGCTTTCCCTGAACAACAGGGCTTCGACGTTTACCACCAGCTGCACCTGGTTGCCCACTGAAAAAAAAACCCTGAAAAATCAAAAACGTCAGACGATTGATCCCACACCGAAAGTGCCAGCAACTCAAGCTCTTGCTGCTCCTCACCGGCCATTGGCAGCGCATCTACAGCACCACAGACATCGGGGCTCTGGGCTTTCCCGGACCAACAGGGCTTCGACGTTTACCACCAGCTGAGCCTGGGCGCCAACTGAAAAGAACCCCGAAAAATCACGAACATCGGACGATTGCTCCCACACCGAAAGTGCCAGCAACTCAAGCTCTTGCTGCTCCTCACCGGACTTTGGCAGCGCATCTACAGCACCACAGACATCGGGGCTCCGGGCTTTCCCTGACCAACAGGGCTTCGACGTTTACCACTCGCTGAACCTGGGCTCCCACTGAAAAGAACCCCGAAAAATCACGAACATCGGACAATTGCTCCCACACCGAAAGTTCCAGCAACTCAAGCTCTTGCTGCTCCTCACCGGCCACTCCCAGCGCATCTACAGCACCACAGACATCGGGGCTCTGGGCTTTCCCTGACAAACAGGGCTTCGATGTTTACCACCAGCTGAACCTGGGCGCCCACTGAAATAAAACCCCGAAAAATCACAAACGTCGGACGATTCCTCCCACACAGAAAGTGCCAGCAACTCAAGCTCTTGCTGTTCCTCACCGGACTTTGGCAGTGCATCTACAGCACCACAGACATCACGGCTCCGGGCTTTCCCTGACCAACAGGGCTTCGACGTTTACCACCAGCTGCACCTGTGCGCCCACTGAAAAAAACCCCGAAAAATCACAAACGTCGGACGATTGCTCCCACACCAAAAGTGCCAGCCAGTCAAGCTCTTGCTGCTCCTCACCGGCCATTGGCAGCGCATCTACAGCACCACAGACATCGTGGCTCCGGGCTTTCCCTGACCAACAGGCCTTCGACATTTACCACCAGCTGCACCTGGGCGCCCACTGAAATAAAACCCCGAAAAATCACGAACGTCGGACGACTGCTCCCACACCCAAAGTGCCAGCCAGTCAAGCTCTTGCTGCTCCTCACCGGACAGTGGCAGTGCATCTACAACACCACAGACATCGGGGCTCCGGGCTTTCCATGACCAACAGGGCTTCGACGTTTACCACTCGCTGAACCTGGGCTCCCACTGAAAACAACCCCGAAAAATCACGAACGTCGGACGATTGCTCCCACACCAAAAGTGCCAGCCGGTCAAGCTCATGCTGCTTCTAACCAGCCATTCCCAGCGCATCTACAGCGCCACAGACATCGGGGCTCCGGGCTTTCCCTGACCAACAGGGCTTCGACGTTTACCACCAGCTGAACCTGGGCGCCCACTGAAATAAAACCCCGAAAAATCACGAACGTCGGACGATTGCTCCCACAACGAAAGTGCCAGCCAGTCAAGCTCTTGCTGCTCCTCACCGGCCATTCCCAGCGCATCTACAGCACCACAGACATCGGGGCTCCGGGCTTTCCCTGACCAACAGGGCTTCGACGTTTACCACCAGCTGCACATGGGCGCCCACTAAAAAAAATAAACGAAATATCACGAACATCAGACGATTCCTGCCACACCTTAAATGCCAGCCAGTCAAGCTCATGCTGCTTCTCACCAGCCGTTCCCAGCGCATCTACAGCACCACAGACATCGGGGCTCCGGGCTTTCCCTGACCAACAGGGCTTCGACGTTTACCACCAGCTGCACCTGGGCGCCCACTGAAATAAAACCCCGAAAAATCACGAACGTCGGACAATTGCTCCCACACCGAAAGTGCCAGACAGTCAACCTCTAGCTGCTCCTCACCGGGCATTACCAGCGCATCTACAGCACCACAGACATCGCGGCTCCGGGCTTTCCCTGACCAACAGGGCTTCGACATTTACCACCAGCTGCACATGGGCGCCCACTGAAAAAAAAACCCTAAAAAATCAAAAACGTCGGACAATTGCTCCCACACCGAAAGTGCCAGCCAGTCAAGCTCTTGCTGCTCCTCCCCAGCTATTGGCAGCGCATCTACAGCACCACAGACATCGGGGCTCCGGGCTTTCCCTGACCAACAGGGCTTCGACGTTTACCACCAGCTGAACCTGGGCGCCCACTGAAAAGAACCCCGAAAAATCACGAACGTCGGACGATTGCTCCCACACCGAAATTGCCAGCCAGTCAAGCTGTAGGTGCTCCTCACCTTCCATTCCCAGCGCATCTACAGCACCACAGACATCGGGGCTCCGGGCGTTCCCTGACCAACAGGGCTTAGAAGTTTATTACCAGCTGAACCTAGGCGCCCACTGGAAAAAAAATCCCCAAATATCATGAACGTCGGACGATTGCTCCCACACCAAAAGTGCCAGCCACTCAAGCTCTTGCTACCCCTCACCGGCCATTCCCAGCGCATCTACAGCACCACAGACATCGGGGCTCCGGGCTTTCCCTGACGAACAGGGCTTCGACGTTTACCACCAGCTGCACCTGGGCTCCCACTGAAATAAAACCCCGAAAAATCACGAACGTCGGACGATTGCTCCCACACCAAAAGTGCCAGCAACTCAAGCTCTTGCTACCCCTCACCGGCCATTCCCAGCGCATCTACAGCACCACAGACATCGGGGATCCGGGCTTTCCCTGACCAACAGGGCTTCGACGTTTACCACCAGTTGCACCTGGGCACCCACTGAAAAAAAAAACCCCCAAAATCACAAACATCAGACGATTGCTCCCACACTGAAAGTTCCAGCAACTCAAGCTCTTGCTGCTCCTCACCGGACTTTGGCAGTGCATCTACAGCACCACAGACATCGGGGCTCCGGGCTTTCCCTGACCAACAGGGCTTTGACGTTATACCACCCGCTGCACCTCGGCACCCACTGAAAAAAATAAACGAAAAATCATGAACATCGGACGATTGCTCCCACACCGAAAGTGCCAGCAACACAAGCTCTTCCTGCTCCTGACCGCCCATTCCCAGCGCATCTAGAGCAGCACAGACATCGCGGCTCCGGGCTTTCCCTGACCAACAGGCCTTTGACATTTACCACCAGCTGCACCTGGTTGCCCACTGAAAAAAAACCCTGAAAAATCAAAAACGTCGGACGATTGCTCCCACACCAAAAGTGCCAGACAGTCAAGCTCTTGCTGCTCCTCACCTCCCATTGGCAGCGCATGTACAGCACCACAGACATCGCGGCTCCGGGCTTTCCCTGACCAACAGGGCTTCGACGTTTACCACCAGCTGCACCTGGGCGCCCACTGAAAAAAACCCCTAAAAATCAGGAACATCGGACGATTGCTCCCACATTGAAAGTGCCAGCAACACAAGCTCTTGCTGCTGCTCACTGCCCATACCCAGCGCATCTACAGCACCACAGACATCGGGGCTCCGGGCTTTCCATGACCAACAGGGCTTAGACGTTTACCAGCAGCTGCACCTGGGCACCCACTGAAAAAAAACCTTGAAAAATCACGAAGATCGGACGATTTCTCCCACACCGAAAGTGCCAGCCAGTCAGGCTCTTGCTGCTAATCACCGCCCATTCCCAGCGCATCTACAGCACCACAGACATTTGGGCTCCGGACTTTCCCTGACTAACAGCACTTCGACGTTTACCACCAGCTGAACATGGGTGCCCATTAAAAAAAAAACCCGAAAAAAACACAAACGTCGGACGATTGCTCCCACACCGAAAGTGCCAGCCAGTCAAGCTCTTGCTGCTTCCAACCAGCCATTCCCAGCGCATCTACAGCGCCACAGACATCGGGGCTCCGGGCTTTCCCTGACGAACCGGGCTTCAACATTTACCACCAGCTGCACCTGGGTGCCCACTGAAAAAAAAACCCCGAAAAATCACGAACGTCGGACGATTGCTCCCACACCAAAAGTGCCAGCCAGTCAAGCTCTTGCTGCTCCTCACCGGAATTTGGCAGCCCATCTACAGCACCACAGACATCGGGGCTCCGGGCTTTCCCTGACCAACAGGGCTTCGACGTTTACCACCCGCTGCACATGGGCGCCCACTAAAAAAAATAAACGAAATATCACGAACATCAGAGTATTCCTGCCACACCTTAAATGCCAGCCAGTCAAGCTCATGCTGCTCCTCACCTCCCATTCCCAGCGCATCTACAGCACCACAGACATCGGGGCTCCGGGCTTTCCCTGACCAACAGGGCTTCGACGTTTACCACCAGCTGAACCTGGGCGCCCAGTGAATAAAAATCCCCAAAAATCACAAACGTCCGACGATTGCTCCCACACCAAAAGTGCCAGCAACACAAGCTCTTGCTGCTCCTCACCGGCCATTGGCAGCGCATCTACAGCACCACAGACATCGGGGCTCCGGGCTTTCGCTGACAAACAGGGGTTCGACGTTTACCACCAGCTGCACATGGGCGCCCACTGAAAAAAAACCCCGAAAAATCACAAATGTTGGACGATTCCTGCCACACCTTAAATGCCAGCCTGTCAAGCTCTTGCTGCTCCTCACCGCACATTCCCAGCGCATCTACAGCACCACAGACATCAGGGCTCCGGGCTTTCCCTGACCAACAGGGCTTTGACTGTTACCACCAGCTGCACCTGGGCTCCCACTGAAAAAAAACCCCGAATAATCACAAACGTCGGACGATTGCTCCCACACCGAAAGTGCCAGCCAGTCAAGCTCTTGCTGCTCCTCACCGGCCATTGGCAGCGCATCTACAGCACCACAGACATCGGGGCTCTGGGCTTTCCCTGACCAAAAGGGCTTCGACGTTTACCACCAGCTGCACCTGGGCGCCCACTGAAAAGAACCCCGAAAAATCAGAAACGTCGGACGATTGCTCCGACACCAAAAGTGCCAGCCAGTCAAGCTCTTGGTGCTTCTAACCAGCCATTCCCAGCGCATCTACAGCACCACAGATACCGGGGCTCCGGGCTTTCCCTGACCAACAGGGCTTCGACGTTTACCACCAGCTGCACCTGGGCGCCCACTGAAATAAAACCCCGAAAAATCACGAACGTCGGACAATTGCTCCCACACCGAAAGTGCCAGCAACTCAAGCTCTTGCTGCTCCTCACCGGCCATTCCCAGCGCATCTACAGCACCACAGACATCGCGGCTCTGGGCTTTCCCTGACCAACAGGGCTTCGACATTTACCACCAGGTGCACCTGGGCGCCCACTGAAAAAAATAAACGAAAAATAACAAAAGTCGGACGATTGCTCCCACAGCGAAAGTGCCAGCCAGTCAAGCTCTTGCTGCTCCTCACCGGCCATTGGAGGCGCATCTACAGCACCACAGACATCGGGGCTCCGGGCTTTCCCTGACCAACAGGTCTTCGACGTTTACCACCCGCTGCACCTGGGCTCCCACTGAAAAGAACCCCGAAAAATCACAAACGTCGGACGATTGCTCCCACACCAAAAGTGCCAGCCAGTCAAGCTCTTCCTGCTCCTCACCGGGCATTGGCAGTGCATCTACAGCACCACAGATATCAGGGCTCCGGGCTTTCCCTGACTAACAGGGATTCGACGTTTACCACCCGCTGCACCTGGGCTCCCACTGAAAAGAACCCCGAAAAATCACGAACATCGGACGATTACTCCCACACCGAAAGTGCCAGCAACTCAAGCTCTTGCTGCTCCTCACCAGCCATTCCCAGCGCATCTACAGCACCACAGACATCGGGGCTCCGGGCTTTCGCTGACCAACAGGGCTTCGACGTTTACCACCAGCTGCAGCTGGGCGCACACTGAAAAAAAACCCTGAAACATCAAAAACGTCGGACGATTGCTCCCACACCGAAAGTGCCAGCCTGTCAAGCTCTTGCTGCTGCTCACCAGCCATTCCCAGCGCATCTACAGCACCACAGACATCGGGGCTCCGGGCCTTCCCTGACCAACAGGGCTTCGACGTTTACCACCAGCTGCACCTGGGCACCCACTGAAAAAAAACCCTGAAAAATCAAAAACGTCGGACGATTGCTCCCACACCGAAAGTACCAGCAACACAAGCTCTTGCTGCTCCTCACGGGCCATTCCCAGCGCATCTACAGCACAACAGACATCGGGGCTCCGGGCTTTCCCTGACCAACAGGGCTTCGACGTTTACAACTAGCTAAACCTGGGCTCCCACTGGAAAAAATAAACGAAAAATCACGAACATCGGACTATTACTCCCACACCGAAAGTGCCAGCCTGTCAAGCTCTTGCTGCTCCTCACCGGCCATTCCCAGCGCATCTACAGCACCACAGACATCGGGGCTCCGGGCTTTCCCTGACCAACAGGGCTTAGAAGTTTACCACCAGCTGCACCTGGGCGCCAACTGAAATAAAACCCCGAAAAATCACGAACGTCGGACAATTGCTCCCACACCGAAAGTGCCAGACAGTCAAGCTCTTGCTGCTCCTCACCGGCCATTCCCAGCGCATCTACAGCACCACAGACATCAGGGCTCTGGACTTTCCCTGACGAACAGGGCTTCGACGTTTACCACCCGCTGCACCTGGGCTCGCACTGAAAAGAACCCCCGAAAAATCACGAACGTCGGACAATTGCTCCCACACCGAAAGTGCCAGCCAGTCAAGCTCTTGCTGCTCCTCCCCGGCCATTGGCAGCGCATCTACAGCACCACAGATATCGGGGCTCCGAGCTTTCCCTGACCAAGAGGGCTTCGACGTTTACCACCAGCTGAACCTGGGCGCCCAGTGAATAAAAATCCCCAAAAATCACAAACGTCCGACGATTGCTCCCACACCCAACGTGCCAGACAGTCAAGCTCTTGCTGCTCCTCACCAGCCATTCCCAGCGCATCTACAGCACCACAGACATCGGGGCTCCGGGCATTCCCTGACCAACAGGGCTTCAACATTTACCACCAGCTGCACCTGGGCGCCCACTGAAATAAAACCCCGAAAAATCACGAACGTCGGACGATTGCACCCACACAGAAAGTGCCAGCCAGTCAAGCTCTTGCTGCTCCTCACCTCCCATTCCCAGCGCATCTACAGCACCACAGACATCGGGGCTCCGGGCTTTCCCTGACCAACAGGGCTTAGAAGTTTACCACCAGCTGAACCTGGGCGCCCACTGAAAAAAAACCCCGAATAATCACAAACGTCGGACGATTGCTCCCACACCAAAAGTGCCAGCCAGTCAAGCTCTTGCTGCTCCTCACCGGCCATTGGCAGCGCATCTACAGCACCACAGACATCGGGGCTCTGGGCTTTCCCTGACCAAAAGGGCTTCGACGTTTACCACCAGGTGTACCTGGTCGCCCACTGAAAAAATACCCCGAAAAATCACGAACGTCGGACGATTGCTCCCACACCGAATGTGCCAGCCTGTCAAGCTCTTGCTGCTCCTCACCGGCCATTCCCAGCGCATCTACAGCATCACAGACATCGGGGCTCCGGGCTTTCCCTGACCAACAGGGCTTCGACGTTTACCACCAGCTGCACCTGGGCGCCCACTGAAAAGAACCCCGAAAAATCAGAAACGTCGGACGATTGCTCCGACACCAAAAGTGCCAGCCAGTCAAGCTCTTGGTGCTTCTCACCAGCCATTCCCAGCGCATCTACAGCACCACAGATACCGGGGCTCC
Organism: Chlamydotis macqueenii; assembly: GCF_036417535.1. Taxonomy (NCBI): domain Eukaryota; kingdom Metazoa; phylum Chordata; class Aves; order Otidiformes; family Otididae; genus Chlamydotis; species Chlamydotis macqueenii. The sequence goes on from NW_028239130.1 coordinate 46,815, forward strand.
AGGCTTTCCCTGACCAACAGGGCTTCGACGTTTACCACCAGCTGCACCTGGGCGCCCACTGAAATAAAACCCCGAAAAATCACGAACGTCGGACAATTGCTCCCACACCGAAAGTGCCAGCAACTCAAGCTCTTGCTGCTCCTCACCGGCCATTCCCAGCGCATCTACAGCACCACAGACATCGGGGCTCCGGGCTTTCCCTGACCAACAGGTCTTCGACGTTTACCACCCGCTGCACCTGGGCTCCCACTGAAAAGAACCCCGAAAAATCACAAACGTCGGACGATTGCTCCCACACCAAAAGTGCCAGCCAGTCAAGCTCTTCCTGCTCCTCACCGGGCATTGGCAGTGCATCTACAGCACCACAGATATCAGGGCTCCGGGCTTTCCCTGACTAACAGGGATTCGACGTTTACCACCAGCTGAACCTGGGCTCCCACTGAAAAGAACCCCGAAAAATCACGAACATCGGACTATTGCTCCCACACCAAAAGTGCCAGCAACTCAAGCTCTTGCTGCTACTCACCGGCCATTCCCAGCGCATCTACAGCACTACAGACATCGGGGCTCCGGGCTTTCCCTGACCAACAGGGCTTCGACGTTTACCACCAGCTGCAGCTGGGCGCACACTGAAAAAAAACCCTGAAACATCAAAAACGTCGGACGATTGCTCCCACACCGAAAGTGCCAGCCTGTCAAGCTCTTGCTGCTCCTCACCAGCCATTCCCAGCGCATCTACAGCACCACAGACATCGGGGCTCCGGGCTTTCGCTGACCAACAGGGCTTCGACGTTTACCACCAGCTGCAGCTGGGCGCACACTGAAAAAAAACCCTGAAACATCAAAAACGTCGGACGATTGCTCCGACACCGAAAGTGCCAGCCTGTCAAGCTCTTGCTGCTCCTCACCAGCCATTCCCAGCGCATCTACAGCACCACAGACATCGGGGCTCCGGGCCTTCCCTGACCAACAGGGCTTCGACGTTTACCACCAGCTGCACCTGGGCACCCACTGAAAAAAAACCCTGAAAAATCAAAAACGTCGGACGATTGCTCCCACACCGAAAGTACCAGCAACACAAGCTCTTGCTGCTCCTCACGGGCCATTCCCAGCGCATCTACAGCACCACAGACATCGGGGCTCCGGGCTTTCCCTGACCAACAGGGCTTAGACGTTTACCACCAGCTGAACCGGGGCGCCCAGTGAAATAAAACCCCGAAAAATCACGAACGTCGGACGATTGCTCCCACACCGAAAGTGCCAGCAACATAAGCTCTTGCTTCTCCTCACCGGCCATTCCCAGCGCATCTACAGCACCACAGACATCGGGGCTCCGGGCTTTCCCTGACCAACAGGGCTTCGACGTTTACAACTAGCTAAACCTGGGCTCCCACTGGAAAAAATAAACGAAAAATCACGAACATCGGACTATTACTCCCACACCGAAAGTGCCAGCCTGTCAAGCTCTTGCTGCTCCTCACCGGCCATTCCCAGCGCATCTACAGCACCACAGACATCGGGGCTCTACGCTTTCCCTGACCAACAGGGCTTCAACGTTTACCACCAGCTGAACCTGGGCGCCCAGTGAATAAAAATCCCCAAAAATCACAAACGTCCTAAGATTGCTCCCACACCGAAAGTGCCAGCCAGTCAAGCTCTTGCTGCTGCTCACCGGCCATTGGCAGCGCATGTACAGCACCACAGACATCGGGGCTCCGGGCTTTCCCTGACCAACAGGCCTTCGACATTTACCATCAGCTGCACCTGGGCGCCCACTGAAAAAAATAACGAAATATCACGAACATCAGACGATTGCTCCCACACCGAAAGTGCCAGCAACTCAAGCTCATGCTGCTTCTCACCGGACTTTGGCAGTGCATCTACAGCACCACAGACATCGCGGCTCCGGGCTTTCCCTGACCAACAGGGCTTTGACGTTTACCACCAGGTGCACCTGCGCTCCCACTGAAAAAAAACCCCGAAAAATCACGAACGTCGGACGATTACTCCCACACCGAAAGTGCCAGCAACTCAAGCTCATGCTGCTTCTCACCGGACTTTGGCAGTGCATCTACAGCACCACAGACATCGGGGCTCCGGGCTTTCCCTGACCAACAGGGCTTCGATGTTTACCACCAGCTGCACCTTGGCGCCCACTGAAAAAAAACCCCGAAAAATCACAAACGTTGGACGATTCCTGCCACACCTTAAATGCCAGCCTGTCAAGCTCTTGCTGCTCCTCACCGCCCATTCCCAGCGCATCTACAGCACCACAGACATCGGGGCTCTGGACTTTCCCTGACGATCAGGGCTTCGACGTTTACCACCAGCTGAACCTGGGCGCCCACTGAAAAGAACCCCGAAAAATCACGAACGTCGGACAATTGCTCCCACACCAAAAGTGCCAGCAACACAAGCTCTTGCTGCTACTCACCGGCCATGGGCAGCGCATCTACAGCACCACAGACATCGGGGCTCCGGGCTTTCCCTGACCAACAGGGCTTTGACTGTTACCACCAGCTGCACCTGGGCTCCCACTGAAAAAAAACCCCGAATAATCACAAACGTCGGACGATTGCTCCCACACCCAAAGTGCCAGCCAGTCAAGCTCTTGCTGCTCCTCACCGCCCATTCCCAGCGCATCTACAGCACCACAGACATCGGGGCTCCGGGCTTTCCCTGACCAACAGGGCTTCGACGTTTACCACCCGCTGCACCTGGGCGCCCACTGAAAAAAATAAACGAAAAATCACAAACGTCAGACGATTGCTCCCACACCGAAAGTGCCAGCCAGTCAAGCTCTTGCTGCTCCTCACCGGCCATTCCCAGCGCATCTACAGCACCACAGACATCGGGGCTCCGGGCTTTCCCTGACCAACAGGGCTTCTACATTTACCACCAGCTGCACCTGGGCGCCCACTGAAATAAAACCCCGAAAAATCACGAACGTCGGACGATTGCTCCCACAACGAAAGTGCCAGCCTGTCAAGGTCTTGCTGCTCCTCACCGCCCATTGGCAGCGCATCTACAGCACCACAGACATCGGGGCTCCGGGCTTTCCCTGACCAACAGGGCTTCGACATTTACCACCAGCTGCACCTGGGCGCCCACTGAAAGTAAAACCCCGAAGAATCACGAACGTCGGACGATTGCTCGCACACCGAAAGTGCCAGCCAGTCAAGCTCTTGCTGCTCCTTACCGGCCATTGCCAGCCCATCTACAGCACCACAGACATCGGGGCTCCGGGCTTTCCCTGATGAACAGGGCTTCGACATTTACCATCACCTGCACCTGGGCGCCCACTGAAAGTAAAACCCCGAAAAATCACGAACGTCGGACGACTCCTCCCACACCGAAAGTGCCAGCAACTCAAGCTCTTGCTGCTACTCACCGGACTTTGGCAGTGCATCTACAGCACCACAGACATCGGGGCTCCGGGCTTTCCCTGAACAACAGGGCTTCAACGTTTACCACCAGCTGCACCTGGGCGCCCACTGAAAAAAATAAACGAAAAATCACGAACATCGCACGATTGCTCCCACACCGAAAGTGCCAGCAAATCAAGCTCTTGCTGCTCCTCACCGGCCATTCCCAGCGCATCTACAGCACCACAGACATCGCGGCTCCGGGCTTTCCCTGACCAACAGGGCTTCGACATTTACCACCAGCTGCACCTGGTTACACACTGAAAAAAAACCCTGAAAAATCACAAACGTCGGACGATTGCTCCCACACCGAAAGTGCCAGCAACTCAAGCTCTTGCTGCTCCTCACCGGCCATTGGCAGCGCAACTACAGCACCACAGACATCGGGGCTCCGGGCTTTCCCTGACCAACAGGGCTTCAACATTTACCACCAGCTGCACCTGGTCACCCACTGAAATAAAACCCCCAAAAATCACGAACGTCGGACGATTGCTCCCACACCCAAAGTGCCAGCCAGTCAAGCTCTTGCTGCTCCTCACCGGACTTTGGCAGTGCATCTACAGCACCACAGACATCGGGGCTCCGGGCTTTCCCTGACCAACAGGGCTTCGACGTTTACCACCAGCTGCACCTGGGCTCCCACTGAAAAAAAACCCCGAATAATCACAAACATCGGACGATTGCTCCCACACCAAAAGTGCCAGCCAGTCAAGCTCTTGCTGCTCCTCACCGGCCATTCCCAGCGCATCTACAGCACCACAGACATCGGGGCTCCGGGCTTTCCCTGACCAACAGGGCTTCGACGTTTACCACCCGCTGCACCTGGGCGCCCACGGAAAAAAAACCCCGAAAAATCACGAACGTCGGACGATTCCTCCCACACCGAAAGTGCCAGCAACTCAAGCTCTTGCTGCTCCTCACCGGCCATTGGCAGCGCATCTACAGCACCACAGACATCGGGGCTCCGGGCTTTCCCTGACCAACAGGGCTTCGACATTTACCACCAGCTGCACCTGGGCGCCCACTGAAATAAAACCCCGAAAAATCACGAACGTCGGACGATTGCTCCCACACCAAAAGTGCCAGCCAGTCAAGCTCTTGCTGCTCCTCACCGGCCATTGGCAGCGCATCTACAGCACCACAGACATCGGGGCTCCGGGCTTTCCCTGACCAACAGGGCTTCGACATTTACCACCAGCTGAACCTGGGCGCCCACTGAAATAAAACCCCCAAAAATCACGAACGTCGGACGATTGTTCCCACATTGAAAGTGCCACCCAGTCAAGCTCTTGCTGCTCCTCACCGGCCATTCGCAGCGCATCTACAGCACCACAGACATCGGGGCTCTGCGCTTTCCCTGACCAACAGGGCTTCGACGTTTACCACCAGATGAACCTGGGCGCCCACTGAAAAAAATAAACGAAAAATCACGAACATCGGACGATTGCTCCCACACCGAAAGTGCCAGACAGTCAAGCTCTTGCTGCTACTCACCACCCATTGGCAGGGCATCTACAGCACCACAGACATCGGGGCTCCGAGCTTTCCCTGACCAACAGGGCTTCGACGTTTACCACTCGCTGCACCTGGGCTCCCACTGAAAAGAACCCCGAAAAATCACGAACGTCGGACGATTGCTCCCACACCGAAAGTGCCAGCAACACAAGCTCTTGCTGCTCCTCACCGCCCATTCCCAGCGCATCTACAGCACCACAGACATCGGGGCTCCGGGCTTTCCCTGACGAACAGGGCTTCGACGTTTACCACCAGCTGCACCTGGGCGCCCACTGAAAAAAATAAACGAAAAATCATGAACATCGGACGATTGCTCCCACACCGAAAGTGCCAGCAACTCAAGCTCTTGCTGCTACTCACCGCCCATTGGCAGGGCATCTACAGCACCACAGACATCGGGGCTCCGAGCTTTCCCTGACCAACAGGGCTTCAACGTTTACCACCAGCTGCACCTGGGCGCCCACTGAAATAAAACCCCGAAAAATCACAAACGTCGGACGATTGCTCCCACAACGAAAGTGCCAGCCAGTCAAGCTCTTGCTGCTCCTCCCCGGACACTGCCAGTGCATCTACAGCACCACAGACATCGGGGCTCTGGGCTTTCCCTGACCAACAGGGCTTCAACGTTTACCACCAGCTGCACCTGGGCGCCCACTGAAAAAAACCCCAAAAATCACGAACGTCGGACGATTGCACCCACACCGAAAGTGCCAGCCAGTCAAGCTCTTGCTGCTCCTCCCCGGACGCTCCCAGTGCATCTACAGCACCACAGACATCGGGGCTCCGGGCTTTCCCTGACCAACAGGGCTTCGACATTTACCACCAGCTGCACCTGGGCGCCCACTGAAATAAAACTCCGAAAAATCACGAACGTTGGACGATTGCTCCCACAACGAAAGTGCCAGCCAGCCAAGCTCTTGCTGCTCCTCACCGGACAGTGGCAGTGCATCTACAGCACCACAGACATTGGGGCTCCGGGCTTTCCCTGACCAACAGGTCTTAGAAGTTTACCACCAGCTGAACCTGGGCGCCCACTGAAATAAAACCCCGAAAAATCACGAACGTCCGACGATTGCGCCCACACCCAAAGTGTCAGCCAGTCAAGCTCTTGCTGCTGCTCCCCGGACTTCGGCAGTGCATCTACAGCACCACAGACATCGGGGCTCCGGGCTTTCCCTGACCATCAGGGCTTCGACATTTACCACCAGCTGCACCTCGGCTCCCACTGAAATAAAAGCCCGAAAAATCACGAACGTCGGACGATTGCTCCCACAACGAAAGTGCCAGCCAGTCAAGCTCTTGCTGCTCCTCACCGCCCATTCCCAGCGCATCTACAGCACCACAGACATCGGGGCTCCGGGCTTTCCCTGACGAACAGGGCTTCGACGTTTACCACCAGCTGAACCTGGGCGCCCACTGGAAAAAAAACCCGAAAAATCACGAACGTCGGACGATTGTTCCCACATTGAAAGTGCCAGCCAGTCAAGCTCTTGCTGCTCCTCACCGGCCATTGGCAGCGCATCTACAGCACCACAGACATCGCGGCTCCGGGCTTTCCCTGACCATCAGGGCTTCGACATTTACCACCAGCTGCACCTGGGCGCCCACTGAAATAAAACCCCGAAAAATCACAAACGTCGGACGATTGCTCCCACAACGAAAGTGCCAGCAACTCAAGCTCTTGCTGCTCCTCACCGGAGAGTGGCAGCGCATCTACAGCACCGCAGACATCGGGGCTCCGGGCTTTCCCTGACCAACAGGGCTTTGACATTTACCACCAGCTGCACCTGGGCTCCCACTGAAATAAAACCCCGAAAAATCACGAACGCCGGACGATTGCTCCCACAACGAAAGTGCCAGCAACACAAGCTCTTGCTGCTCCTCACCGCCCATTCCCAGCGCATCTACAGCACCACAGACATCGCGGCTCCGGGCTTTCCCTCACCAACAGGGCTTCGACATTTACCACCAGCTGCACCTGGTTACCCACTGAAAAAAAACCCTGAAAAATCAAAAACGTCAGACGATTGCTCCCACACCGAAAGTGCCAGCCAGTCAAGCTCTTGCAGTTCCTCACCGGCCATTGGCAGCGCATCTACAGCACCACAGACATCGTGGCTCCGGGCTTTCCCTGACCAACAGGCCTTCGACATTTACCACCAGCTGCACCTGGGCGCCCACTGAAATAAAACCCCGAAAAATCACGAACGTCGGACGATTGCTCCCACAACGAAAGTGCCAGCCAGTCAAGCTCTTGCTGCTCCTCACCGGCTATTCCCAGCGCATCTACAGCACCACAGACATCGGGGCTCCGGGCTTTCCCTGACCAACAGGGCTTCGACGTTTACCACTCGCTGAACCTGGGCTCCCACTGAAAAGAACCCCGAAAAATCACGAACATCGGACGATTGCTCCCACACCCAAAGTGCCAGCCAGTCAAGCTCTTGCTGCTCCTCACCGGCCACTGGCAGCGCATCTACAGCACCACAGATATCGGGGCTCCGAGCTTTCCCTGACCAATAGGGCTTCGATGTTTACCACCAGCTGAACCTGGGCGCCCACTGAAATAAAACCCCGAAAAATTACAAACGTCGGACGATTCCTCCCACACAGAAAGTGCCAGCAACTCAAGCTCTTGCTGTTCCTCACCAGACTTTGGCAGTGCATCTACAGCACCACAGACATCACGGCTCCGGGCTTTCCCTGACCAACAGGGCTTCGACGTTTACCACCAGCTGCACCTGTGCGCCCACTGAAAAAAACCCCGAAAAATCATAAACGTCGGACGATTGCTCCCACACCAAAAGTGCCAGCCAGTCAAGCTCTTGCTGCTCCTCACCGGCCATTGGCAGCGCATCTACAGCACCACAGACATCGTGGCTCCGGGCTTTCCCTGACCAAAGGGGCTTCGAAGTTTACCACCAGCTGCACCTGGGCGCCCACTGAAATAAAACCCCGAAAAATCACGAACGTCGGACGACTGCTCCCACACCCAAAGTGCCAGCCAGTCAAGCTCTTGCTGCTCCTCACCGGACAGTGGCAGTGCATCTACAACACCACAGACATCGGGGCTCCGGGCTTTCCCTGACCAACAGGGCTTCGACGTTTACCACTCGCTGAACCTGGGCTCCCACTGAAAATAACCCCGAAAAATCACGAACGTCGGACGATTGCTCCCACACCAAAAGTGCCAGCCAGTCAAGCTCATGCTGCTTCTAACCAGCCATTCCCAGCGCATCTACAGCGCCACAGACATCGGGGCTCCGGGCTTTCCCTGACCAACAGGGCTTCGACGTTTACCACCAGCTGCAGCTGGGCGCCCACTGAAATAAAACCCCGAAAAATCACGAACGTCGGACGATTGCTCCCACAACGAAAGTGCCAGCCAGTCAAGCTCTTGCTGCTCCTCACCGACCATTCCCAGCGCATCTACAGCACCACAGACATCGGGGCTCCGGGCTTTCCCTGACCAACAGGGCTTCGACATTTACCACCAGCTGCACATGGGCGCCCACTGAAAAAAAAACCCTAAAAAATCAAAAACGTCGGACAATTGCTCCCACACCGAAAGTGCCAGCCAGTCAAGCTGTAGGTGCTCCTCACCTTCCATTCCCAGCGCATCTACAGCACCACAGACATCGGGGCTCCGGGCGTTCCCTGACCAACAGGGCTTAGAAGTTTATTACCAGCTGAACCTAGGCGCCCACTGGAAAAAAAATCCCCAAATATCATGAACGTCGGACGATTGCTCTCACACCAAAAGTGCCAGCCACTCAAGCTCTTGCTACCCCTCACCGGCCATTCCCAGCGCATCTACAGCACCACAGACATCGGGGCTCCGGGCTTTCCCTGACCAACAGGGCTTCGACGTTTACCACCAGTTGCACCTGGGCACCCACTGAAAAAAAAAACCCCCAAAATCACAAACATCAGACGATTGCTCCCACACCGAAAGTGCCAGCCAGTCAAGCTCTTTGTGCTCCTCACCGGGCATTACCAGCGCATCTACAGCACCACAGACATCGCGGCTCCGGGCTTTCACTGACCAACAGGGCTTCGACATTTACCACCAGCTGCACATGGGCGCCCACTGAAAAAAAAACCCTAAAAAATCAAAAACGTCGGACAATTGCTCCCACACCGAAAGTGCCAGCCAGTCAAGCTGTAGGTGCTCCTCACCTTCCATTCCCAGCGCATCTACAGCACCACAGACATCGGGGCTCCGGGCGTTCCCTGACCAACAGGGCTTAGAAGTTTATTACCAGCTGAACCTAGGCGCCCACTGGAAAAAAAATCCCCAAATATCATGAACGTCGGACGATTGCTCTCACACCAAAAGTGCCAGCCACTCAAGCTCTTGCTGTTCCTCACCAGACTTTGGCAGTGCATCTACAGCACCACAGACATCACGGCTCCGGGCTTTCCCTGACCAACAGGGCTTCGACGTTTACCACCAGCTGCACCTGGGCTCCCACTGAAATAAAACCCCGAAAAATCACGAACGTCGGACGATTGCTCCCACACCAAAAGTGCCAGCAACTCAAGCTCTTGCTACCCCTCACCGGCCATTCCCAGCGCATCTACAGCACCACAGACATCGGGGATCCGGGCTTTCCCTGACCAACAGGGCTTCGACGTTTACCACCAGTTGCACCTGGGCACCCACTGAAAAAAAAAACCCCCAAAATCACAAACATCAGACGATTGCTCCCACACCGAAAGTGCCAGACAGTCAAGCTCTTTGTGCTCGTCACCGGCCATTGGCGGCGCATCTACAGCACCACAGACATCGGGGCTCCGGGCTTTCCCTGACCAACAGGGCTTTGACGTTATACCACCCGCTGCACCTCGGCACCCACTGAAAAAAATAAACGAAAAATCATGAACATCGGACGATTGCTCCCACACCGAAAGTGCCAGCAACACAAGCTCTTCCTGCTCCTGACCGCCCATTCCCAGCGCATCTAGAGCACCACAGACATCGCGGCTCCGGGCTTTCCCTGACCAACAGGCCTTTGACATTTACCACCAGCTGCACCTGGGCGCCCACTGAAAAAATAAGCGAAAAATCACGAACATCGGACGATTGCTCCCACACCAAAAGTGCCAGCCTGTCAAGCTCTTGCTGCTCCTCCCCGGCCATTCCCAGCGCATCTACAGCACCACAGACATCGGGGCTCCGGGCTTTCCCTGACAAACAGGGCGTCGACGTTTACCACCAGCTGCACCTGGGCGCCCACTGAAATAAAACCCCGAAAAATAACAAACGTCGGACGATTCCTCCCACACCCAAAGTGCCAGAAACTCAAGCTCTTGCTGCTACTCACCGGACTTTGGCAGTTCATCTACAGCACCACAGACATCGGGGTTCTGCACTTTCCCTGAACAACAGGGCTTCGACGTTTACCACCAGCTGAACCTGGGCGCCCACTCAAAAAACTAAACGAAAAATCACGAACATCGGACGATTGCTCCCACACCGAAAGTGCCAGCCTGTCAAGCTCTTGCTGCTCCTCACCGCCCATTCCCAGCGCATCTACAGCACCACAGACATCGGGGTTCTGCGCTCTCCCTGACCAACAGGGCTTCGACGATTACCACCAGCAGCACCTGGGCGCCCACTGAAATAAAACCCCGAAAAATAAAAAAACGTCGGACAATTGCTCCCACACCGAAAGTGCCAGCAACTCAAGCTCTTGCTGCTCCTCACCGGACTTTGGCAGTTCATCTACAGCACCACAGACATCGGGGCTCCGGCCTTTCCCTGACCAACAGGGCGTCGATGTTTACCACCAGCTGCACCTGGACGCCAACTGAAATAAAACCCCAAAAAATCACGAACATTGGATGATTGCTCCCACACCGAAAGTGCCAGACAGTCAAGCTCTTGCTGCTCCTCACCGCCCATTCCCAGCGCATCTACAGCACCACAGACATCGGGGTTCTGCGCTTTCCCTGAACAACAGGGCTTCGACGTTTACACCCAGCTGCACCTGGGCGCCCACTGAAAGTAAAACCCCGAAAAATAACAAACGTCGGACGATTCGTCCCACACAGAAAGTGCCACCAACTCAAGCTCTTGCTGCTACTCACCGGCCATTCCCAGCGCATCTACAGCACCACAGACATCGGAGCTCCGGGCTTTCCCTGACGAACAGGGCTTAGACGTTTACTACCAGCTGCACCTGGTTACCCACTGAAAAAAAACCCCGAAAAATCAAAAACGTCGGACAATTACTCCCACACCGAATGTGCCAGCCAGTCAAGCTATAGGTGATCCTCACCTTCCATTCCCAGCGCATCTACAGCACCACAGACATCGGGGCTCCGGGCTTTCCCTGACCAACAGGGCTTCGACATTTACCACCAGCTGCACCTGGGCGCCCACTGAAAGTAAAACCCCGAAGAATCACAAACGTCGGACGATTGCTCCCACACCGAAAGTGCCAGCCAGTCAAGCTCTTGCTGCTCCTTACCGGCCATTTCCAGCCCATCTACAGCACCACAGACATCGGGGCTCCGGGCTTTCCCTGATGAACAGGGCTTCGACGTTTACCACCAGCTGCACCTGGGCACCCACTGAAAAAAAACCCCGAAAAATCACGAACGTCGGACGATTACTCCCACACCGAAAGTGCCAGCAACTCAAGCTCCTGCTGCTACTCACCGGACTTTGGCAGTGCATCTACAGCACCACAGACATCGGGGTTCTGCGCTTTCCCTGACCAACAGGGCTTCGACGTTTACCACTCGCTGCACCTGGGCTCCCACTGAAAAGAACCCCGAAAAATCACAAACGTCGGACGATTGCTCCCACACCGAAAGTGCCAGCCTGTCAAGCTCTTGCTGCTCCTCACCGGCCATTGGCAGTGCATCTACAGCACCACAGACATCGGGGCTCTGGGCTTTCCCTGACGAACAGGGCTTCGACGTTTACCACCAGCTGAACCTGGGCGCCCAGTGAATAAAAACCCCCAAATATCACAAACGTCCGACGATTGCTCCCACACCGAAAGTGCCAGCCAGTCAAGCTCTTGCTGCTCCTTACCGGCCATTGGCAGCGCATCTACAGCACCACAGACATCGGGGCTCCGGGCTTTCCCTGACCAACAGGGCATCGAAGTTTACCACCAGCTGCACCTGGGCACCCACTGAAAGTAAAACCCCGAAGAATCACGAACGTCGGACGATTGCTCCCACATCAAAAGTGCCAGCCAGTCAAGCTCTTGCTGCTCCTCACCGGCCATTGGCAGCGCATCTACAGCACCACAGACATCACGGCTCCGGGCTTTCCCTGACCAACAGGGCTTCGACGTTCACCACCAGCTGCACCTGCGCTCCCACTGAAAAAAAACCCCGAAAAATCACGAACGTCGGACGATTCCTGCCACACCGCAAGTGCCAGCCAGTCAAGCTCTTGCTGCTACTCACCGGCCATTGGCAGCGCATCTACAGCACCACAGACATCGGGGCTCCGGGCTTTCCCTGACCAACAGGGCTTCGACGTTTACCACCAGCTGCACCTGGGCGCCCACTGAAATAAAACCCTGAAAAATCACGAACGTCGGACGATTGCTCCCACACCGAAAGTGCCAGCAACTCAAGCTCGTCCTGCTCGTACCCGGCCATTGGCAGCGCATCTACAGCACCACAGATATCGGGGCTCCGGGCTTTCCCTGACCAACCGGGTTTCGACATTTACTACCAGCTGCACCTGGGTGCCCCCTGAAAAAAAAACCCCAAAAATCACAAATATCGGACGATTTCTGCCACACCTTAAATGCCAGCCTGTCAAGCTCTTGCTGCTCCTCACCGGCCATTCCCAGCGCATCTACAGCACCACAGACATCGGGGCTCCGGGCTTTCCCTGACCAACAGGGCTTCGACGTTTACCACCAGCTGAACCTGGGCACCGACTGAAATTAAAACCCCGAAAAATCACGAACGTGAGACGATTGCTCCCACACCAAAAGTCCCAGTCAGTCAAGCTCTTGCTGCTCCTCACGGGCCATTGGCAGCGCATCTACATCACCACAGACATCGGGGCTCCGAGCTTTCCCTGACCAACAGGGCTTCGACGTTTACCACCAGATGAACCTGGGCGCCCACTGAAAAAAATAAACGAAAAATCAAGAACGTCGGACGATTGCTCCCACACCGAAAGTGCCAGCAACTCAAGCTCCTGCTGCTACTCACCGGACTTTGGCAGCACATCTACAGCACCACAGACATCGGGGTTCTGCGCTTTCCCTGACCAACAGGGCTTCGACGTTTACCACCCGCTGCACCTGGGCTCCCACTGAAAAAAAACCCCGAATAATCACAAACGTCGGACGATTGCTCCCACACCCAAAGTGCCAGCAACTCAAGCTCTTGCTGCTCCTCACCGGCCATTCCCAGCGCATCTACAGCACCACAGACATCGGGGCTCTACGCTTTCCCTGACCAACAGGGCTTCGACGTTTACCACCCGCTGCACCTGGGCGCCCACTGAAATAAAACCCCGAAAAATCACGAACGTCGGACAATTGCTACCACACCGAAAGTGCCAGCAACTCAAGCTCTTGCTGCTACTCACCGGACTTTGGCAGTGCATCTAGAGCACCACAGACATCGGGGTTCTCCGCTTTCCCTGAACAACAGGGCTTCGACGTTTACCACCAGCTGCACCTGGGCGCCCACTGAAAAAAATAAATGAAAAATCACGAACGTCGGACGATTGCTCCCACACCAAAAGTGCCAGCCAGTCAAGCTCTTGCTGCTCCTCACCGGCCATTCCCAGCGCATCTACAGCACCACAGACATCAGGGCTCTGGACTTTCCGTGACGATCAGGGCTTCGACGTTTACCACCAGCTGCACCTGGGCTCCCACTGAAAAGAACCCCGAAAAATCACGAACGTCGGACGATTACTCCCACACCGAAAGTGCCAGCAACTCAAGCTCTTGCTGCTACTCACCGGCCATTCCCAGCGCATCTACAGCACTACAGACATCGGGGCTCCGGGCTTTCCCTGACGAACCAGGCTTCGACGTTTACCACCAGCTGCACCTGGGCGCCCACTGAAAAAAATAAACGAAAAATCACGAACGTCGGACGATTGCTCCCACACCAAAAGTGCCAGCCAGTCAAGCTCTTGCTGCTCCTCCCCGGCCATTGGCAGCGCATCTACAGCACCACAGATATCGGGGCTCCGGGCTTTCCCTGACAAACAGGGCTTCGACGTTTACCACCAGCTGAACCTGGGCGCCCACTGGAAAAAATAAACGAAATACCACGAACATCAGAAGATTGCTCCCACACCGAAAGTGCCAGCCAGTCAAGCTCATGCTGCTCCTCACCGCCCATTCCCAGCGCATCTACAGCACCACAGACATCGTGGCTCTGGGCTTTCCCTGACCAACAGGACTTCGACGATTACCACCAGCTGCACCTGGGCGCCAACTGAAATAAAACCCTGAAAAATCACGAACGTCGGACGATTGCTCCCACACCAAAAGTGCCAGCCTGTCAAGCTCTTGCTGCTCCTCACCGCCCATTCCCAGCGCATCTACAGCACCACAGACATCGGGGTTCTCCGCTTTCCCTGAACAACAGGGCTTCGACGTTTACCACCAGCTGAACCTGGGCGCCCGCTGAAAAAAATAAACGAAAAATCAGGAACATCGGACGATTGCTCCCACACCAAAAGTGCCAGCCAGTCAAGCTCTTGCTGCCCCTCACCGCCCATTCCCAGCGCATCTACAGCACCACAGACATCGGGGCTCCGGGCTTTCCCTGACCAACAGGGCTTCGACGTTTACCACTCGCTGAACCTGGGCACCCACTGAAAGTAAAACCCCGAAAAATCACGAACATCGCACGATTGCTCCCACACCTGAAGTGCCAGCAACTCAAGCTCTTTCTGCTACTCACCGGCCATTGGCAGCGCATCTACAGCACCACAGACATCGGGGCTCCGGGCTTTCCCTGACGAACCGGGCTTCGACATTTACCACCAGCTGAACCTGGGTGCCCCCTGAAAAAAAAACCCCAAAAATCACAAACGTCGGACGATTCCTGCCACACCTTAAATGCCAGCCTGTCAAGCTCTTGCTGCTCCTCACCGGCCATTCCCAGCGCATCTACAACACCGCAGACATTGGGGCTCCGGGCTTTCCCTGACCAACAGGGCTTCGACGTTTACCACCACCTGAACCTGGGCTCCCACTGAAATAAAACCCCGAAAAACCACGAACGTCGGACGATTGCTCCCACACTGAAAGTGCCAGCCAGTCAAGCTCTTGCAGCTACTCACCGGACTTTGGCAGTGCATCTACAGCACCACAGACATCGGGGCTCCGGGCTTTCCCTGAACAACAGGGCTTCAACGTTTACCACCAGCTGCACCTGGTTGCCCACTGAAAAAAAACCCTGAAAAATGACGAACGTCGGACGATTGCTCCCACACCACAAGTGCCAGACAGTCAAGCTCTAGCTGCTGAACACCGGCCATTGGCAGTGTATCTACAGCACCACAGACATCGGGGCTCCGGGCTTTCCCTGACCAACAGGGCTTCGACATTTACCACCAGCTGCACCTGGGCTCCCACTGAAATAAAACCCCGAAAAATCACGAACGTCCGACGATTGCTCTCACACCCAAAGTGCCAGCCAGTCAAGCTCTTGCTGCTCCTCACCGGCCATTCCCAGCGCATCTACAGCACCACAGACATCGGGGCTCCGAGCTTTCCCTGATGAACAGGGCTTCGACGTTTACCACCAGCTGCACCTGGGCGCCCACTGAAAGTAAAACCCCGAAAAATCACGAACATCGGACGATTGCTCCCACAACGAAAGTGCCAGCCTGTCAAGCTCTTGCTGCTCCTCAACGGCCATTGGCAGCGCATCTACAGCACCACAGACATCGCGGCTCCGGGATTTTCCTGACCAACAGGGCTTCGAGATTTACCACCCGCTGAACCTGGGCGTCCACTGAAAAAAAATCCCCAGAAATCACAAACGTCCGACGATTGCTCCCTGTCGTAGTTCAGCCCCGATCAGACCAGACTACGCAGTCTGTCTCTCGTTCCCCCCACCTTCCGAGAGAATACGAGGAGATTATATAAGAAAAACGGCTCAAGGTTTGAGATAAGGACGGGGAGAAATCCTTAAAGTTACCGTCACGGGCAAAACAGACTCGACTTGGGGAAAACTATTCATTTATTTCTAAAATTAGCAGGAGAATGAGACAGGGAACAAGATAACCTCCCCCCACCCCTCCCTCTTCCCGGGCTTAACATTATCTCTACTACCTTCCCCTCCCGAGCGGCACGGGGGGTTGGAAAAGGGAATGGGGGTCGCTGTCAGTTCATCACGCGTTGTTTTACGCCTCTGTATCATCGTCGGGGGAAGACCTCCTCGCATTCCTCCTCTGCTCCAGCGTGGGGTCCCTCCCACGGGCCACAGTCCTTCGTGAAACTGCTCCGGCGTGGGTCATCTCTTCCACGGGGTGCAGTCCCTCTAGAGCAGCTGTCCCAGCGGGCCCTCCACGGGGCACAGCCTCCTTCAGGCCTCCACCTGCTCCGGCGTGGGGTCCTCCACGGGCTGCAGGTGGATCTCTGCCCCTCCGTGGACCTCCATGGGCTGCAGGGGGACAACCTGCTCCACCATGGTCGTCACCACGAGTTGCAGAGGAATCTTGGCCAGGAGCCGCATTACTCCTCCCCCTCCTCCTTCACTGACCTTGGCGTCTGCAGCCGTTCCTCACAACAGGCTGGCAGACGCCTCTCAGGATCCTTTTTACATCTTATTCACTTCTCATCTCCTCTCCACTTCTTGCAGCCAGGCCGGGCCGAGTTGGGCCCAGTCGGCTGCCCGGCGGGAGGCCAGAGGGTGAGGCCTGCAAGGCCCACGAGGCTCGCGCTTCCCCCTCTCTGCCCCCCGCTCAGCTGCTTCACATCTTCTCCTCCCTCTTTTTCCTGTTTTCCCCTATTTAAATACGTTATCGCAGAGGCGTTATCAGGGGACATTCTGCTACCAATTGGCTTGGCCTTGGCCAGCAGCGGGTCCGCCCTAGGCCCGGCCGAGTCCACTGAACAAAGGGGAGCGACTTCTAGCAGTTTCCTACAGAAGCTGCCACCTTAGGCCCCCCCTCACTAACAAAACCAGAACATTCCACCCCTCGCCTCTGCGAATTACGTATTTAAGTATTATAAATAAAATACACACACATCAACAGAAGAAAATAGAATTCCCCGCACCAAAATCAAAATAATATCCTCACAACACCAACAGTGGGTAGACAATTAACAAACAATTCACCACTTATCCCTTCACCACAATCAGAACATAAATTCCCCATAATCATTTTGCTCTTTTGTCAAGTTCAGTCCCTGTTTTGCCCGTTACTGCTCCCAATTAAACTCAATCCTTACCTCAAATTCCTCGAGCCCCACGTTGGGCGCCAAAATAACTGTCGTAGTTCAGCCCCAACGCGGACCAGACTACGCAGTCTCTCTCTCACTCCCCCCACTCTCTGAGAGAATAGGAGGAGATTTGACAAACAAAAAAAAACCAGGGAAAAAAAAAACCAAACACGCGGGTTGAGATTGAACAAAAAGTAAATTTAACAGTAATGACAGAAGAAAACAAGACAGTGATGGAACACAAATACAGTACAATAACTCACAACAGAACTCCACATCCAGTCTCTTCCAACTAGCAAGGGCCTCCCTTCAGCACCCTCCTGACTTACATACTGAGCATGATGTCAGATGGGATGGAATAGCCCTTTGGCTAATTTGGGTAAATTAACCCCAGCTGTTAGCTAATTATTGAACTATCCCAGCCATAGGGGCTACCAGCTTCAGTTCTCCACCCAGCTCAGGTAAATATTAACTCTATCCTAGCCAAACCCAGGACACTCCCACACCGAAAGTGCCAGCCTGTCAAGCTCTTGCTGCTCCTCACCGGCCATTGGCAGCGCATATACAGCACCACAGACATCGGGGCTCCGGGCTTTCCCTGACCAACAGGGCTCAGAAGTTTACCACCAGCTGAACCTGGGCGCCCACTGAAAAAAAACCCTGAAAAATTAAAAACGACGGACGATTGCTCCCACACCGAAAGTGCCAGCCAGTCAAGCTCTTGCTGCTGCTCACCGGCCATTGGCAGCGCATGTACAGCACCACAGACATCGGCGCTCCGGGCTTTCCCTGACCAACAGGCCTTCGACGTTTACCATCAGCTGCACCTGGGCGCCCACTGAAAAAAATAACGAAATATCACGAACATCAGACGATTGCTCCCACACCGAAAGTGCCAGCAACTCAAGCTCATGCTGCTTCTCACCGGACTTTGGCAGTGCATCTACAGCACCACAGACATTGCGGCTCCGGGCTTTCCCTGACCAACAGGGCTTCGACGTTTACCACCAGGTGCACCTGCGCTCCCACTGAAATAAAACCCCGAAAAATCACGAACGTCGGACGATTACTCCCACACCGAAAGTGCCAGCAACTAAAGCTCCTGCTGCTACTCACCGGACATTGGCAGTGCATCTACAGCACCACAGACATCGGGGCTCCGGGCTTTCCCTGACCAACAGGGCTTCGATGTTTACCACCAGCTGCACCTGGGCGCCCACTGAAAAAAAACCCCGAAAAATCACAAACGTTGGACGATTCCTGCCACACCTTAAATGCCAGCCTGTCAAGCTCTTGCTGCTCCTCACCGCCCATTCCCAGCGCATCTACAGCACCACAGACATCAGGGCTCTGGACTTTCCCTGACGATCAGGGCTTCGACGTTTACCACCAGCTGAACCTGGGCGCCCACTGAAAAGAACCCCGAAAAATCACGAACGTCGGACAATTGCTCCCACACCAAAAGTGCCAGCAACACAAGCTCTTGCTGCTCCTCAGCGGCCATGGGCAGCGCATCTACAGCGCCACAGACATCGGGGCTCCGGGCTTTCCCTGACCAACAGGGCTTTGACTGTTACCACCAGCTGCACCTGGGCTCCCACTGAAAAAAAACCCCGAATAATCACAAACGTCGGACGATTGCTCCCACACCCAAAGTGCCAGCCAGTCAAGCTCTTGCTGCTCCTCACCGGCCATTCCCAGCGCATCTACAGCACCACAGACATCGGGGCTCTACGCTTTCCCTGACCAACAGGGCTTCGACGTTTACCACCCGCTGCACCTGGGCGCCCACTGAAATAAAACCCCGAAAAATCACAAACGTCGGACAATTGCTCCCACACCGAAAGTGCCAGCAACTCAAGCTCTTGCTGCTACTCACCGGCCTTTGGCAGTGCATCTACAGCACCACAGACATCGGGGTTCTCCGCTTTCCCTGACCAACAGGGCTTCGACGTTTACCACCAGCTGCACCTGGGCGCCCACTGAAAAAAATAAATGAAAAATCACGAACGTCGGACGATTGCTCCCACACCAAAAGTGCCAGCCAGTCAAGCTCTTGCTGCTCCTCACCGGCCATTCCCAGCGCATCTACAGCACCACCGACACCGGGGCTCCGGGCTTTCCCTGACCAACAGGGCTTCGACGTTTACCACCAGCTGCACCTGGGCGCCCACCTAAAAAAAATCCCCAAAAATCACAAATGTCGGACGATTGCTCCCACACCTTAATTGTCATCGGGTCACGCTACTGATACTCCTCATGGGCCATTGCCAGCGCATCTACAGCCCCACAGACATCGGGGCTCCGGGCTTTCCCTGACCAACAGGGCTTCGACATTTACCACCAGGTGCACCTGGGTGCCCCCTGAAAAAAATAAACGAAAAATAACAAACGTCGGACGATTGGTCCCACAGCGAAAGTGCCAGCCAGTCAAGCTCTTGCTGCTCCTCACCGGCCATTCCCAGCGCATCTACAGCACCACAGACATCGGGGCTCCGGGCTTTCCCTGACCAACAGGGCTTCGACATTTACCACCCGCTGCACCTGGTTGACCACTGAAAAAAAACCCTGAAAAATTAAAAACGTCGGACGATTGATCCCACACCGAAAGTGCCAGCCAGTCAAGCTCTTGCAGTTCCTCACCGGCCACTGGCAGCTCATCTACAGCACCACAGACATCGGAGCTCCGGGCTTTCCCTGACCATCAGGGCTTCGACGTTTACCACTCGCTGCACCTGGGCTCCCACTGAAAAAAACCCCGAAAAATCACGAACGTCGGACGATTGCACCCAAACCGAAATTGCCAGCAACACAATCTCTTGCTGCTCCTCACCGGCCATTCCCAGCGCATCTACAGCACCACAGACATCGGGGCTCCGGGCATTCCCTGACGAACAGGGCTTCGAAGTTTACCACCAGCTGAACCTGGGCGCCCACTGGAAAAAAAACCCAAAAAATCACGAACGTCGGACGATTGTTCCCACATTGAAAGTGCCAGCCAGTCAAGCTCTTGCTGCTCCTCACCGGCCATTCCCAGCGCATCTACAGCACCACAGACATCGGGGCTCCGGGCTTTCCCTGACCAACAGGGCTTCGACGTTTACCACCAGCTGCACCTGGGTGCCGCCTGAAAAAAAAACTCCAACAATCACAAATGTCGGACGATTCCTGCCACACCTTAAATGCCAGCCTGTCAAGCTCTTGCTGCTACTCACCGGACATTCCCAGCGCATCTATAGCACCACAGACATCAGGGCTCTGGAATTTCCCTGACGAACAGGGCTTCGACGTTTACCACCAGCTGCACCTGGGCGCCCACTGAAAAAAAAACCGCAAAAATCACGAACGTCGGACGATTGCTCCCACAACGAAAGTGCCAGCAACTCAAGCTCTTGCTGCTCCTCACCGGACTTTGGCAGCGCATCTACAGCACCACAGACATCGGGGCTCCGGGCTTTCCCTGACCATCAGGGCTTCGACATTTACCACCAGCTGCACCTGGGCTCCCACTGAAATAAAACCCCGAAAAATCACGAACGTCGGACGATTGCTCCCACAACGAAAGTGGCAGCAACTCAAGCTCTTGCTGCTACTCACCGGACTTTGGCAGTGCATCTACAGCACCACAGACATCGGGGCTCCGGGCTTTCCCTGACGAACAGGGCTTCGACGTTTACCACCAGCTGCACCTGGGCGCCCACTGAAAAAAATAAACGAAAAATCATGAATATCGGACGATTGCTCCCACACCGAAAGTGCCAGCCAGTCAAGCTCTTGCTGCTACTCACCGCCCATTGGCAGGGCATCTACAGCACCACAGACATCGGGGCTCTGGGCTTTCCCTGACCAACAGGGCTTCGACGTTTACCACCAGCTGCACCTGGGCGCCCACTGAAATAAAACCCCAAAAAATCACGAACGTCGGACGATTGCTCCCACAACGAAAGTGCCAGCCAGTCAAGCTCTTGCTGCTCCTCACCGGCCATTCCCAGCGCATCTACAGCACCACAGACATCGGGGCTCCGGGCTTTCCCTGACCAACAGGGCTTCGACGTTTACCACCAGCTGCACCTGGGCGCCCACTGAAAAAAATAAACGAAAAATCACAAACGTCGGACGATTGCTCCCACACCGAAAGTGCCAGCCAGTCAAGCTCTTGCTGCTCCTCACCAGCCATTGCCAGCCCATCTACAGCACCACAGACATTGGGGCTCCGGGCTTTCCCTGACCAACAGGCTTTCGACATTTACCACCAGCTGCACATGTGTGCACCCTGAAAAAAAAACCCCAACAATCACAAATGTCGGACGATTCCTGCCACACCTTAAATGCCAGCCTGTCAACCTCTTGCTGCTCCTCACCGCCCATTCCCAGCGCATCTACAGCACCACAGACATCGGGGCTCTGGGCTTTCCCTGACCAACAGGCTTTCGACGTTTACCACCAGCTGCACCTGGGCGCCCACTGAAATAAAACCCCGAAAAATCACGAACGTCGGACGATTGCTCCCACACCAAAAGTGCCAGCCAGTCAAGCTCTTGCTGCTCCTCACCGGACAGTGGCAGTGCATCTACAGCACCACAGACATCGGGGCTCCGGGCTTTCCCTGACCAACAGGGCTTCAACGTTTACCACCAGCTGCAACTGGGCGCCCACTGAAAAAAATAAACGAAAAATCACGAACATCGCACGATTGCTCCCACACCGAAAGTGCCAGCCAGTCAAGCTCTTGCTGCTCCTCACCGGCCATTGGCAGTGCATCTACAGCACCACAGACATCGGGGCTCCGGGCTTTCCCTGACCAACAGGCCTTCGACATTTACCACCAGCTGCACCTGGGCGCCCACTGAAATAAAACCCCGAAAAATCACGAACGTCGGACGATTGCTCCCACACCAAAAGTGCCAGCCAGTCAAGCTCTTGCTGCTCCTCACCGGCCATTCCCAGCGCATCTACAGCACCACAGACATCGGGGCTCCGGGCTTTCCCTGACCAACAGGGCTTCGACATTTACCACCAGCTGCACCTGGTTACCCACTGAAAAAAAACCCTGAAAAATCAAAAACGTCGGACGATTGCTGCCACACCGAAAGTGCCAGCAACTCAAGCTCTTGCTGCTACTCACCGGAGTTTGGCAGTGCATCTACAGCACCACAGACATCGGGGCTCCGGGATTTCCCTGACCAACAGGGCTTCGACGTTTACCACCAGCGGCACCTGGGTGCCGCCTGAAAAAAAAACTCCAACAATCACAAATGTCGGACGATTCCTGCCACACCTTAAATGCCAGCCTGTCAAGCTCTTGCTGCTACTCACCGGACATTCCCAGCGCATCTATAGCACCACAGACATCAGGGCTCTGGAATTTCCCTGACGAACAGGGCTTCGACGTTTACCACCAGCTGCACCTTGGCGCCCACTGAAAAAAAAACCGCAAAAATCACGAACGTCGGACGATTGCTCCCACACCGAAAGTGCCAGCCTGTCAAGCTCTTGCTGCTCCTCACCGCCCATTCCCAGCGCATCTACAGCACCACAGACATCGGGGCTCCGGGCTTTCCCTGACGAACAGGGCTTCGACGTTTACCACCAGCTGCACCTGGGCGCCCACTGAAATAAAACCCCGAAAAATCACGAACGTCGGACGATTCCTCCCACACCGAAAGTGCCAGCAACTCAAGCTCTTGCTGCTACTCACCGGACTTTGGCAGTGCATCTACAGCACCACAGACATCGGGGTTCTGCGCTTTCCCTGAACAACAGGGCTTCGACGTTTACCACCAGCTGCACCTGGGTGCCCCCTGAAAAAAAAACCCCAAAAATCACAAATGTCAGACGATTCCTGCCACACCTTAAATGCCAGCCTGTCAAGCTCTTGCTGCTCCTCACCGGCCATTCCCAACGCATCTACAGCACCACAGACATCGCGGCTCCGGGCTTTCCCTGAACAACAGGGCTTCAACGTTTACCACCAGCTGCACCTGGGCGCCCACTGAAAAAAATAAACGAAAAATCACGAACATCGCACGATTGCTCCCACACCGAAAGTGCCAGCAACTCAAGCTCTTGCTGCTCCTCACCGGCCATTCCCAGCGCATCTACAGCACCACAGACATCGCGGCTCCGGGCTTTCCCTGACCAACAGGGCTTCGACATTTACCACCAGCTGCACCTGGTTACACACTGAAAAAAAACCCTGAAAAATCACAAACGTCGGACGATTGCTCCCACACCGAAAGTGCCAGCAACTCAAGCTCTTGCTGCTCCTCACCGGCCATTGGCAGCGCAACTACAGCACCACAGACATCGGGGCTCCGGGATTTCCCTGACCAACAGGGCTTCGACATTTACCACCAGCTGCACCTGGTCACCCACTGAAATAAAACCCCCAAAAATCACGAACGTCGGACGATTGCTCCCACACCCAAAGTGCCAGCCAGTCAAGCTCTTGCTGCTCCTCACCGGACTTTGGCAGTGCATCTACAGCACCACAGACATCAGGGCTCCGGGCTTTCCCTGACCAACAGGGCTTCGACGTTTACCACCAGCTGCACCTGGGCTCCCACTGAAAAAAAACCCCGAATAATCACAAACATCGGACTATTGCTCCCACACCAAAAGTGCCAGCCAGTCAAGCTCTTGCTGCTCCTCACAGGCCATTCCCAGCGCATCTACAGCACCACAGACATCGGGGCTCCGGGCTTTCCCTGACCAACAGGGCTTCGACGTTTACCACCCGCTGCACCTGGGCGCCCACTGAAAAAAATAAACGAAAAATCACAAACGTCGGACGATTGCTCCCACACCGAAAGTGCCAGCCAGTCAAGCTCTTGCTGCTCCTCACCGGCCATTGCCAGCCCATCTACAGCACCACAGACATCGCGGCTCCGGGCTTTCCCTGACCAACAGGGCTTCGACATTTACCACCAGCTGCACCTGGGCGCCCACTGAAATAAAACCCCGAAAAATCACGAACGTCGGACGATTGCTCCCACAACGAAAGTGCCAGCCTGTCAAGGTCTTGCTGCTCCTCACCGCCCATTGGCAGCGCATCTACAGCACCACAGACATCGGGGCTCCGGGCTTTCCCTGACCAACAGGGCTTCGACATTTACCACCAGCTGCACCTGGGCGCCCACTAAAAGTAAAACCCCGAAGAATCACGAACGTCGGACGATTGCTCGCACACCGAAAGTGCCAGCCAGTCAAGCTCTTGCTGCTCCTTACCGGCCATTGCCAGCCCATCTACAGCACCACAGACATCGGGGCTCTGGGCTTTCCCTAATGAACAGGGCTTCGACATTTACCATCAGCTGCACCTGGGCGCCCACTGAAAGTAAAACCCCGAAAAATCACGAACGTCGGACGATTCCTCCCACACCGAAAGTGCCAGCAACTCAAGCTCTTGCTGGTACTCACCGGACTTTGGCAGTGCATCTACAGCACCACAGACATCGGGGCTCCGGGCTTTCCCTGACCAACAGGGCTTCGACATTTACCACCAGCTGCACCTGGTCACCCACTGAAATAAAACCCCCAAAAATCACGAACGTCGGACGATTGCTCCCACACCGAAAGTGCCAGCCAGTCAAGCTCTTGCTGCTCCTCACCGGACTTTGGCAGTGCATCTACAGCACCACAGACATCGGGGCTCCGGGCTTTCCCTGACCAACAGGGCTTCGACGTTTACCACCAGCTGCACCTGGGCTCCCACTGAAAAAAACCCCGAATAATCACAAACATCGGACTATTGCTCCCACACCAAAAGTGCCAGCCAGTCAAGCTCTTGCTGCTCCTCACCGGCCATTCCCAGCGCATCTACAGCACCACAGACATCGGGGCTCCGGGCTTTCCCTGACCAACAGGGCTTCGACATTTACCACCAGCTGCACCTGGGCGCCCACTGAAATAAAACCCCGAAAAATCACGAACGTCGGACGATTGCTCCCACACCAAAAGTGCCAGCAACTCAAGCTCTTGCTGCTACTCACCGGACTTTGGCAGTGCATCTACAGCACCACAGACATCGGGGCTCCGGACTTTCCCTGATCAACTGGGCTTCGACGTTTACCACCAGCTGCACCTGGGCGCCCACTGAAATAAAACCCCGAAAAATCACGAACGTCGGACGATTGCTCCCACACCGAAAGTGCCAGCAACTCAAGCTCTTGCTGCTACTCACCGGACTTTGGGAGTGCATCTACAGCACCACAGACATCGGGGTTCTACGCTTTCCCTGACCAAGAGGGCTTCGACATTTACCATCAGCTGCACCTGGGCGCCCACTGAAAAAAATAAACGAAAAATCATGAACATCGGACGATTGCTCCCACACCGAAAGTGCCAGCCAGTCAAGCTCTTGCTGCTCCTCACCGGCCATTCCCAGCGCATCTACAGCACCACAGACATCGGGGCTCCGGGCTTTCCCTGACCAACAGGGCTTCGACGTTTACCACCAGCTGAACCTGGGCGCCCACTGAAATAAAACCCCCAAAAATCACGAACGTCGGACGATTGTTCCCACATTGAAAGTGCCAGCCAGTCAAGCTCTTGCTGCTCCTCACCGGCCATTCGCAGCGCATCTACAGCACCACAGACATAGGGGCTCTGCGCTTTCCCTGACCAACAGGGCTTCGACGTTTACCACCAGCTGAACCTGGGCGCCCACTGAAAAAAATAAACTAAAAATCACGAACATCGGACGATTGCTCCCACACCGAAAGTGCCAGCCAGTCAAGCTCTTGCTGCTCCTCACCGGACTTTGGCAGTGCATCTACAGCACCACAGACATCGGGGCTCCGGGCTTTCCCTGACCAACAGGGCTTCGACATTTACCACCAGCTGCACCTGGGCGCCCACTGAAATAAAACCCCGAAAAATCACGAACGTCGGACGATTGCTCCCACAACGAAAGTGCCAGCAACTCAAGCTCTTGCTCCTACTCACCGGACTTTGGCAGCGCATCTACAGCACCACAGACATCGGGGCTCTGGGCTTTCC
Organism: Chlamydotis macqueenii; assembly: GCF_036417535.1. NCBI lineage: Eukaryota > Metazoa > Chordata > Aves > Otidiformes > Otididae > Chlamydotis > Chlamydotis macqueenii. Next base: position 73,162 of record NW_028239130.1, read on the forward strand.
CTGACCAACAGGGCTTCGACGTTTACCACCAGCTGCACCTGGGCGCCCACTGAAAAAAAACCCCGAAAAATCACGAACGTCGGACGATTGTTCCCACACCGAAAGTGCCAGCAACACAAGCTCTTGCTGCTCCTCACCGGCCATTCCCAGCGCATCTACAGCACCACAGACATCGGGGCTCCGGGCTTTCCCTGACCAACAGGCCTTCGACATTTACCACCAGCTGCACCTGGGCGCCCACTGAAATAAAACCCCGAAAAATCACGAACGTCGGACGATTGCTCCCACACTGAAAGTGCCAGCAACTCAAGCTCTTGCTGCTACTCACCGGCCATTCCCAGCGCATCTACAGCACCACAGACATCGGGGCTCCGGGCTTTCCCTGACCAACTGGGCTTCGACGTTTACAACCAGCTGAACCTGGGCGCCCACTGAAATAAAACCCCCAAAAATCACGAACGTCGGACGATTGCTCCCACACCAAAAGTGCCAGCCAGTCAAGCTCTTGCTGCTCCTCACCGGACTTTGGGAGCGCATCTACAGCACCACAGACATCGGGGCTCCGGGCTTTCCCTGACCAACAGGGCTTCGACGTTTACCACCAGCTGCACCTGGGCTCCCACTGAAAAAACACCCCGAATAATCACAAACATCGGACTATTGCTCCCACACCAAAAGTGCCAGACAGTCAACCTCTTGCTGCTCCTCACCGGCCATTGGCAGCGCATCTACAGCACCACAGACATCGGGGCTCCGGGCTTTCCCTGACCAACAGGGCTTCGACGTTTACCACCAGCTGAACCTGGGCGCCCACTGAAAAAAATAAACTAAAAATCACGAACATCGGACGATTGCTCCCACACCGAAAGTGCCAGCCAGTCAAGCTCTTGCTGCTCCTCACCGGCCATTGGCAGCGCATCTACAGCACCACAGACATCGGGGCTCCGGGATTTCCCTGACCAACAGGGCTTCGACATTTACCACCAGCTGCACCTGGGTGCCCACTGAAATAAAACCCCGAAAAATCACGAACGTCGGACGATTGCTCCCACACCGAAAGTGCCAGCAACTCAAGCTCTTGCTGTTCCTCACCGGCCATTCCCAGCGCATCTACAGCACCACAGACATCGGGGCTCCGGGCTTTCCCTGACCAACAGGGCTTCGACGTTTACCACCAGCTGAACCTGGGCGCCCACTGAAAAAAAACCCTGAAAAATCACAAACATCGCACGATTGCTCCCACACCGAAAGTGCCAGCCAGTCAAGCTCTTGCTGCTCCTCACCGGCCATTCCCAGCGCATCTACAGCACCACAGACATCGGGGCTCCGGGCTTTCCCTGACCAACTGGGCTTCGACGTTTACCACCCCCTGCACCTGGGCGCCCACTGAAAAAAATAAACGAAAAATCACGAACGTCGGACGATTGCTCCCACACCGAAAGTGCCAGCCAGTCAAGCTCTTGCTGCTCCTCACCGGCCATTGGCAGCGCATCTACAGCACCACAGACATCAGGGCTCCGGGCTTTCCCTGACCAACAGGGCTTCGACGTTTACCACCAGCTGCACCTGGGAGCCCACTGAAATAAAACCCCGAAAAATCACGAACGTCGGACGATTGCTCCCACAACGAAAGTGCCAGCCTGTCAAGGTCTTGCTGCTCCTCACCGGCCATTCCCAGCGCATCTACAGCACCACAGACATCGGAGCTCCGGGCTTTCCCTGACCAACAGGGCTTCGACGTTTACCACTCGCTGCACCTGGGCTCCCACTGAAAAGAACCCCGAAAAATCACGAACGTCGGACGATTGCTCCCACACCGAAAGTGCCAGCAACACAAGCTCTTGCTGCTCCTCACCGGCCATTCCCAGCGCATCTACAGCACCACAGACATCGGGGCTCCGGGCTTTCCCTGACGAACAGGGCTTCGACGTTTACCACCAGCTGAACCTGGGCGCCCACTGGAAAAAAAACCCGAAAAATCACGAACGTCGGACGAATGTTCCCACATTGAAAGTGCCAGCCAGTCAAGCTCTTGCTGCTCCTCACCGGCCACTGGCAGCGCATCTACAGCACCACAGACATCGCGGCTCCGGGCTTTCCCTGACCATCAGGGCTTCGACATTTACCACCAGCTGAACCTGGGCCCCCACTGAAATAAAACCCCGAAAAATCACGAACGTCGGACGATTGCTCCCACAACGAAAGTGCCAGCAACTCAAGCTCTTGCTGCTACTCACCGGACCTTGGCAGCGCATCTACAGCACCACAGACATCGGGGCTCCGGGCTTTCCCTGACCAACAGGGCTTCGACGTTTACCACCAGCTGAACCTGGGCGCCCACTGAAAGTAAAACCCCGAAAAATCACGAACGTCGGACGATTGCTCCCACACCGAAAGTGCCAGCCAGTCAAGCTCTTGCTGCTCCTCACCGCCCATTCCCAGCGCATCTACAGCACCACAGACATCGGGGCTCCGGGCTTTCCCTGACGAACAGGGCTTCGACGTTTACCACCAGCTGAACCTGGGAGCCCAGTGAAATAAAACCCCGAAAAATCACGAACGTCGGACGATTCCTCCCACACCGAAAGTGCCAGCAACTCAAGCTCTTCCTGCTCCTCACCGGCCATTCCCAGCGCATCTACAGCACCACAGACATCGGGGCTCTGGGCTTTCCCTGACCAACAGGCCTTCGACGTTTACCACCAGCTGCACCTGGGCTCCCACTGAAAAGAACCCCGAAAAATCACGAACGTCGGACGATTGCTCCCACACCAAAAGTGCCAGACAGTCAAGCTCTAGCTGCTGAACACCGGCCATTCCCAGCGCATCTACAGCACCACAGACATCGGGGCTCCGGGCTTTCCCTGACCAACTGGGCTTCGACGTTTACCACCAGCTGAACCTGGGCGCCCACTGAAATAAAACCCCGAAAAATCACGAACGTCGGACGATTGCTCCCACACCCAAAGTGCCAGCCAGTCAAGCTCTTGCTGCTCCTCAGCGGCGATTGGCAGCACATCTACAGCACCACAGACATCGGGGCTGTGGGCTTTCCCTGACCAACAGGGCTTCGACGTTTACCACCAGCTGAACCTGGGCGCCCACTGGAAAAAAAACCCGAAAAATCACGAACGTCGGACGATTGCTCCCACAACGAAAGTGCCAGCAACTCAAGCTCTTGCTGCTCCTCACCGGCCATTGGCAGCACATCTACAGCACCACAGACATCGGGGCTCCGGGCTTTCCCTGACCATCAGGGCTTCGACATTTACCACCAGCTGCACCTGGGCTCCCACTGAAATAAAACCCCGAAAAATCACGAACGTCGGACGATTGCTCCCACAACGAAACTGCCAGCAACTCAAGCTCTTGCTGCTACTCACCGGACTTTGGCAGTGCATCTACAGCACCACAGACATCGGGGCTCTAGGCTTTCCCTGACGAACAGCGTTCGACGTTTACCACCAGCTGCACCTGGGCGGCCACTGAAAAAAATAAACGAAAAATCATGAATATCGGACGATTGCTCCCACACCGAAACTGCCAGCAACTCAAGCTCTTGCTGCTACTCACTGCCCATTGGCAGGGCATCTACAGCACCACAGACATCGGGGCTCCGAGCTTTCCCTGACCAACAGGGCTTCGACGTTTACCACCAGCTGAACCTGGGCGCCCACTGAAAAAAATAAACTAAAAATCACGAACATCGGACGATTGCTCCCACACCGAAAGTGCCAGCCAGTCAAGCTCTTGCAGTTCCTCACCGGCCACTGGCAGCGCATCTACAGCACCACAGACATCGGAGCTCCGGGCTTTCCCTGACCAACAGGGCTTCGACGTTTACCACTCGCTGCACCTGGGCTCCCACTGAAAAGAACCCCGAAAAATCACGAACGTCGGACGATTGCTCCCACACCGAAAGTGCCAGCCTGTCAAGCTCTTGCTGCTCCTCACCGGCCATTCCCAGCGCATCTACAGCACCACAGACATCGGGGCTCCGGGCTTTCCCTGACGAACAGGGCTTCGACGTTTACCACCAGCTGAACTTGGGCGCCCACTGGAAAAAAAACCCGAAAAATCACGAACGTCGGACGATTATTCCCACATTGAAAGTGGCAGCCAGTCAAGCTCTTGCTGCTCCTCACCGGCCATTGGCAGCGCATCTACAGCACCACAGACATCGGGGCTCCGGGCTTTCCCTGACCATCAGGGCTTCGACATTTACCACCAGCTGAACCTGGGCGCCCACTGAAAAAAATAAACTAAAAATCACGAACGTCGGACGATTGCTCCCACACTGAAAGTGCCAGCAACTCAAGCTCTTGCTGCTACTCACCTCCCATTCCCAGCGCATCTACAGCACCACAGACATCGGGGCTCCGGGCTTTCCCTGACCAACTGGGCTTCGACGTTTACCACCAGCTGAACCTGGGCGCCCACTGAAATAAAACCCCCAAAAATCACAAACGTCGGACTATTGCTCCCACACTGAAAGTGCCAGCCAGTCAAGCTCTTGCTGCTCCTCACCGGCCATTCCCAGCGCATCTACAGCACCACAGACATCGGGGCTCCGGGCTTTCCCTGACCAACAGGGCTTCGACATTTACCACCAGCTGCACCTGGGCGCCCAGTGAAAAAAAAACCCCAAAAATCACGAACGTCAGACGATTGCACCCACATCGAAAGTGCCAGCATGTCAGCCTCTTGCTGCTCCTCACCGGCTATTGGCAGCGCATCTACAGCACCACAGACATCGGGGCTCCGGGATTTCCCTGACCAACAGGGCTTCGACGTTTACCACCAGCTGCACCTGGTTACGCACTGAAAAAAAACCCTGAAAAATCAAAAACGTCGGACGATTGCTCCCACACCGAAAGTGCCAGCCAGTCAAGCTCTTGCTGCTCCTCACCGGCCATTCCCAGCGCATCTACAGCACCACAGACATCGGGGCTCTGGGCTTTCCCTGACGAACAGGGCTTCGACATTTACCACCAGCTGCACCTGGGCGCCCACTGAAAAAAATAAACGAAAAATCACAAATGTCGGACGATTCCTGCCACACCTTAAATGCCAGCCTGTCAAGCTCTTGCTGCGCCTCACCGCCCATTCCCAGCGCATCTACAGCACCACAGACATCAGGGCTCTGGACTTTCCCTGACGAACACGGCTTCGACGTTTACCACCCGCTGCACCTGGGCGCCCACTGAAAAAAATAAATGAAAAATCACAAACGTCGGACGATTGCTCCCACACCGAAAGTGCCAGCCAGTCAAGCTCTTGCTGCTCCTCACCAGACTTTGGCAGTGCATCTACAGCACCACAGACATTGGGGTTCTGCGCTTTCCCTGAACAACAGGGCTTCGACGTTTACCACCAGCTGAACCTGGGCGCCCACTGAAAAAAAACCCCGAAAAATCACGAACGTCGGACGATTGCTCCCACACCGAAAGTGCCAGACAGTCAAGCTCTTGCTGCTCCTCACCAGACTTTGGCAGTGCATCTACAGCACCACAGACATTGGGGTTCTGCGCTTTCCCTGAACAACAGGGCTTCGACGTTTACCACCAGCTGAACCTGGGCGCCCACTGAAAAAAAACCCCGAAAAATCACGAACGTCGGACGATTGCTCCCACACCGAAAGTGCCAGACAGTCAAGCTCTTGCTGCTCCTCACCGGCCATTGGCAGCTCATCTACAGCATCACAGATATCGGGGCTGCGGGCTTTCCGTGACCAACAGGGCTTCGACGTTTACCACCAGCTGAACCTGGGCGCCCACTGAAAGTAAGACCCTAAAAAATCACGAACGTCGGACGATTGCTCCCACACCGAAAGTGCCAGCCAGTCAAGCTCTTGCTGCTCCTCACCGGCCATTCCCAGCGCATCTACAGCACCACAGACATCGCGGCTCCGGGCTTTCCCTGACCAACAGGGCTTCGACATTTACCACCAGCTGCACCTGGTTACCCACTGAAAAAAAACCCTGAAAAATCAAAAACGTCGGACGATTGCTCCCACACCAAAAGTGCCAGCAACTCAAGCTCCTGCTGCTACTCACCGGACTTTGGCAGTGCATCTACAGCACCACAGACATCGGGGTTCTGCGCTTTCCCTGACCAACAGGGCTTCGACGTTTACCACCAGCTGCACCTGGGCGCCCACTGAAAAAAATAAACGAAAAATCACAAACGTCGGACGATTGCTCCCACACCGAAAGTGCCAGCCAGTCAAGCTCTTGCTGCTCCTCACCGGCCATTCCCAGCGCATCTACAGCACCACAGACATCAGGGCTCTGGACTTTCCCTGACGAACACGGCTTTGACGTTTACCACCGGCTGCTCCTGGGCGCCCACTGAAAAGAACCCCCAAAAAATCACGAACATCGGACGATTGCTCCCACACCGAAAGTGCCAGCAACTCAAGCTCTTGCTGCTCCTCAACTCCCATTCCCAGCGCATCTACAGCACCACAGACATCGGGGCTCTGGGCTTTCCCAGACAAACAGGGCTTCGACATTTACCACCAGCTGCACCTGGGCTCCCACTGAAAAGAACCCCGAAAAATCACGAACGTCGGACGATTGCTCCAACACCAAAAGTGCCAGTCAGTCAAGCTCTTACTGCTCCTCACCGGACTTTGGCAGCGGATCTACAGCACCACAGACATTTGGGCTCCTGGCATTCCCTGACCAACAGGGCTTCGACGTTTACCACCAGCTGCACCTGGGTGCCCCCTGAAAAAAATAAACGAAGAATCAAGAACATCGGACGATTGCTCCCACACCGAAAGTGCCAGCAACTCAAGCTCCTGCTGCTACTCACCGGACTTTGGCAGTGCATCTACAGCACCACAGACGTCGGGGTTCTGCGCTTTCCCTGACCAACAGGGCTTCGACATTTACCACCAGCTGAACGTGGGCGCCCACTGAAAAAAATAAACGAAAAATCACAAACGTCGGACGATTGCTCCCACACCGAAAGTGCCAGCCAGTCAAGCTCTTGCTGCTCCTCACCGGACTTTGGCAGCGGATCTACAGCACCACAGACATTTGGGCTCCTGGCATTCCCTGACCAACAGGGCTTCGACGTTTACCACCAGCTGCACCTGGGCGCCCACTGAAAAAGAAAACCCAAAAATCACAAATGTCGGACGATTCCTGCCACACCTTAAATGCCAGCCTGTCAAGCTCTGGCTGCACCTCACCGCCCATTCCCAGCGCATCTACAGCACCACAGACATCGGGGCTCCGGGCTTTCCCTGACCAACAGGCCTTCGACGTTTACCACCAGCTGCACCTGGGCTCCCACTGAAAAGAACCCCGAAAAATCACGAACGTCGGACGATTGCTCCCACACCAAAAGTGCCAGACAGTCAAGCTCTAGCTGCTGAACACCGGCCATTCCCAGCGCATCTACAGCACCACAGACATCGGGGCTCCGGGCTTTCCCTGACCAACTGGGCTTCGACGATTACCACCAGCTGAACCTGGGCGCCCACTGAAATAAAACCCCGAAAAATCACGAACGTCCGACGATTGCTCCCACACCCAAAGTGCCAGCCAGTCAAGCTCTTGCTGCTCCTCAGCGGCGATTGGCAGCACATCTACAGCACCACAGACATCGGGGCTCCGGGCTTTCCCTGACCAACAGGGCTTCGACGTTTACCACCAGCTGAACCTGGGCGCCCACTGGAAAAAAAACCCGAAAAATCACGAACGTCGGACGATTGCTCCCACAACGAAAGTGCCAGCAACTCAAGCTCTTGCTGCTCCTCACCGGCCATTGGCAGCACATCTACAGCACCACAGACATCGGTGCTCCGGGCTTTCCCTGACCATCAGGGCTTCGACATTTACCACCAGCTGCACCTGGGCTCCCACTGAAATAAAACCCCGAAAAATCACGAACGTCGGACGATTGCTCCCACAACGAAACTGCCAGCAACTCAAGCTCTTGCTGCTACTCACCGGACTTTGGCAGTGCATCTACAGCACCACAGACATCGGGGCTCCAGGCTTTCCCTGACGAACAGCGTTCGACGTTTACCACCAGCTGCACCTGGGCGCCCACTGAAAAAAATAAACGAAAAATCATGAATATCGGACGATTGCTCCCACACCGAAACTGCCAGCAACTCAAGCTCTTGCTGCTACTCACTGCCCATTGGCAGGGCATCTACAGCACCACAGACATCGGGGCTCCGAGCTTTCCCTGACCAACTGGGCTTCAACGTTTACCACCAGCTGCACCTGGGCGCACACTGAAATAAAACTCCGAAAAATCACGAACGTCAGACGATTGCTCCCACAACGAAAGTGCCAGCAACTCAAGCTCTTGCTGCTACTCACCAGACTTTGGCAGTGCATCTACAGCACCACAGACATCGGGGCTCCGGGCTTTCCCTGACCAACAGGGCTTCGACGTTTACCACCAGCTGAACCTGGGCGCCCACTGAAAAAAATAAACTAAAAATCACGAACATCGGACGATTGCTCCCACACCGAAAGTGCCAGACAGTCAAGCTCTTGCTGCTCCTCACCGGCCATTGGCAGCTCATCTACAGCATCACAGATATCGGGGCTCCGGGCTTTCCGTGACCAACAGGGCTTCGACGTTTACCACCAGCTGAACCTGGGCGCCCACTGAAAGTAAAACCCCGAAAAATCACGAACATCGGACGATTGCTCCCACACCGAAAGTGCCAGCAACACAAGCTCTTGCTGCTCCTCACCGCCCATTCCCAGCGCATCTACAGCACCACAGACATCGGGGCTCTGGGCTTTCCCTGACCAACAGGGCTTCGACGTTTACTACCAGCTGAACCTGGGCGCCCACTGAAAAAAAACCCCGAAAAATCACAAACGTCGGACGATTGCTCCCACACCGAAAGTCCCAGCCAGTCAAGCTCTTGCTGCTCCTCACCGGCCATTCCCAGCGCATCTACAGCACCACAGACATCGCGGCTCCGGGCTTTCCCTCACCAACAGGGCTTCGACATTTACCACCAGCTGCACCTGGTTACCCACTGAAAAAAAACCCTGAAAAATCAAAAACGTCAGACGATTGCTCCCACACTGAAAGTGCCAGCCAGTCAAGCTCTTGCAGTTCCTCACCGGCCACTGGCAGCTCATCTACAGCACCACAGACATCGGGGCTCCGAGCTTTCCCTGACCAACAGGGCTTCGACGTTTACCACCAGCTGCACCTGGGTGCCCACTGAAAAAAATAAACGAAGAATCAAGAACATCGGACGATTGCTCCCACACCGAAAGTGCCAGCCAGTCAAGCTCTTGCTGCTCCTCACCGGTCATTGGCAGCGCATCTACAGTACCACAGACATCGGGGCTCCGGGCTTTCCCTGACCAACAAGGCTTCGACGTTTACCACCAGCTGAACCTGGGCGCCCACTGAAAGTAAAACCCCAAAAAATCACGAACGTCGGACGATTGCTCCCACACCGAAAGTGCCAGCAACTCAAGCTCCTGCTGCTACTCACCGGACTTTGGCAGTGCATCTACAGCACCACAGACGTCGGGGTTCTGCGCTTTCCCTGACCAACAGGGCTTCGACATTTACCACCAGCTGAACCTGGGCGCCCACTGAAAAAAATAAACGAAAAATCACGAACGTCGGACGATTGCTCCCACACCGAAAGTGCCAGCCAGTCAAGCTCTTGCTGCTCCTCACCGGACTTTGGCAGCGCATCTACAGCACCACAGACATTTGGCCTCCTGGCATTCCCTGACCAACAGGGCTTCGACGTTTACCACCAGCTGCACCTAGGCGCCCACTGAAAAAGAAAACCCAAAAATCACAAATGTCGGACGATTCCTGCCACACCTTAAATGCCAGCCTGTCAAGCTCTGGCTGCCCCTCACCGCCCATTCCCAGCGCATCTACAGCACCACAGACATTGGGGCTCCGGGCTTTCCCTGACCAACAGGGCTTCGACGTTTACCACCAGCTGCACCTGGGCTCCCACTGAAAAGAACCCCCGAAAAATCACGAACATCGGTCGATTGCTCCCACACCGAAAGTGCCAGCAACACAAGCTCTTGCTGCTCCTCACCGGCCGTTCCCAGCGCATCTACAGCACCACAGACATCGGGGCTCCGGGCTTTCCCTGACCAACAGGGCTTAGACGTTTACCACGAGCTGAACCTGGGCGCCCAGTGAATAAAAATCCCCAAAAATCACAAACGTCCGACGATTGCTCCCACACCAAAAGTGCCAGCAACACAAGCTCTTGCTGCTCCTCACCGCCCATTGGCAGCGCATCTACAGCACCACAGACATCGGGGCTCCGGGCTTTCCCTGACCAACAGGGCTTAGAAGTTTACTACCAGCTGAACTTGGGCGCCCACTGGAAAAAATATCCCCAAATATCACAAACGTCGGACGATTGCTCCCACACCGAAAGTGCCAGCCAGTCAAGCTCTTGCTGCTCCTCACCGGCCGTGGGCAGTGAATCTACAGCACCACAGACATCCCGGCTCCGGGCTTTCCCTGACGAACAGGGCTTCGACGTTTACCACCAGCTGCACCTGGGCGCCCACTGAAATAAATAAACGAAAAATCACAAACGTCGGACGATTGCTCCCACACCTGAAGTGCCAGCCAGTCAAGCTCTTGCTGCTCCTCACCAGACTTTGGCAGCGCATCTACAGCACCACAGACATCGGGGCTCCGGGCTTTCCCTGACCAACAGGGCTTCGACGTTTACCACCAGCTGCACCTCGGAGCCCGCTGAAAAAAACCCAGAAAAATCACAAACGTCGGACGATTGCTCCCACACCGAAAGTGCCAGCAACTCAAGCTCTTGCTGCTACTCACCGGACTTTGGCAGTGCATCTACAGCACCACAGACATCGGGGCTCCGGGCTTTCCCTGAACAACAGGGCTTCGACGTTTACCACCAGCTGCACCTGGGCGCCCACTGAAAAAAGTAAACGAAAAATCACGAACATCGCACGATTGCTCCCACACCGAAAGTGCCAGCCAGTCAAGCTCTTGCTGCTCCTCACCGGCCATGGGCAGCGCATCTACAGCACCACAGACATCGGGGCTCCGGGCTTTCCATGACGAACCAGGCTTCGACATTTACCACCAGCTGCACCTGGGCTCCCACTGAAAAGAACCCTCGAAAAATCACGAACATCGGACGATTGCTCCCACACCGAAAGTGCCAGCAACACAAGCTCTTGCTGCTCCTCACCGGCCGTTCCCAGCACATCTACAGCACCACAGACATCGGGGCTCCGGGCTTTCCCTGACCAACAGGGCTTCGACGTTTACCACCAGCTGAACCTGGGCGCCCACTGAAAAAAATAAACGAAAAATCACGAAGATCAGACGATTGATCCCACAACGAAAGTGCCAGCCAGTCAAGCTCTTGCTGCTCCTCACCGCCCATTCCCAGCGCATCTACAGCACCACAGACATCGGGGCTCCGGGCTTTCCCTGACCAACAGGGCTTCGACATTTACCACCAGCTGCACCTGGGCGCACACTGAAATAAAACCCCGAAAAATCACGAACGTCGGACGATTGCTCCCACAACGAAAGTGCCAGGAACTCAAGCTCTTGCTGCTACTCACCGCCCATTGGCAGCGCATCTACAGCACCACAGACATCGGGGCTCCGGGCTTTCCCTGACCAACAGGGCTTCGACGTTTACCACCAGCTGCACCTGGGCGCCCACTGAAAAAAACCCCGAAAACTCACGAACGTCGGACGATTCCTCCCACACCGAAAGTGCCAGCATGTCAGCCTCTTGCTGCTCCTCACCGGCCATTGGCAGCGCATCTACAGCACCACAGACATCGGGACTCCGGGCTTTCCCTGACCAACAGGGCTTCGACGTTTACCACCAGCTGAACCTGGGCGCCCACTGAAAAAAAACCCCGAAAAATCACGAACGTCGGACGATTGCTCCAACACCGAAAGTGCCAGCGTGTAAAGCTGTAGCTACTCCTCACCAGCCATTGCCAGCGCATCTACAGCACCACTGACATCGGGGCTCTGGACTTTCCTTGACGAACAGGGCTTCGACGTTTACCACCAGCTGCACCTGGGCGCCCACTGAAAAGAACCCCCAAAAAATCACGAACATCGGTCGATTGCTCACACACCGAAAGTGCCAGCAACACAAGTTCTTGCTGCTTCTCACTGGCCATTCCCAGCGCATCTACAGCACCACAGACATCGGGGCTCCGGGCTTTCCCTGACCAACAGGGCTTCGACGTTTACCACCAGCTGCAACTGGGCGCCAACTGAAATAAAACCCCGAAAAATCACGAACGTCGGACGATTCCTCCCACACCGAAAGTGCCAGCAACTCAAGCTCTTGCTGCTACACACCGGACTTTGGCAGTGCATCTACAGCACCACAGACATCGGGGTTCTGCGCTTTCCCTGAACAACAGGGCTTCGACGTTTACCACCAGCTGCACCTGGGTGCCCACTGAAAAAAACCGCGAAAAATCACAAACGTCGGACTATTGCTCCCACACTGAAAGTGCCAGCCAGTCAAGCTCTTGCTGCTCCTCACCGGCCATTTGCAGCACATCTACAGCACCACAGACATCGCGGCTCTGGGCTTTCCCTGACCAACAGGCCTTCGACATTTACCACCAGCTGCACCTAGTTGGCCACTTAAAAAAAAACCCTGAAAAATCGAAAACGTCGGACAATTGATCCCACACCCAAAGTGCCAGCCAGTCAAGCTCTTGCAGTTCCTCACCGGCCACTGGCAGCTCATGTACAGCACTACAGACATCGGAGCTCCGGGCTTTCCCTGACCAACAGGGCTTCGACGTTTACCACTCGCTGCACCTAGGCTCCCACTGAAAAGAACCCCGAAATATCACGAACGTCGGACGATTGCACCCACACCGAAAGAGCCAGCAACACAAGCTCTTGCTGCTCCTCACCGGCCATTCCCAGCGCATCTACAGCACCACAGACATCGGGGCTCCGGGCTTTCCCTGACCAACTGGGCTTCAACGTTTACCACCAGCTGAACCTGGGCGCCCACTGAAATAAAACCTCCAAAAATCACGAACGTCGGACGATTGCTCCCACACCGAAAGTGCCAGACAGTCAAGCTCTTGCTGCTCCTCACCGGCCATTGGCAGCGCATCTACAGCACCACAGACATCGGGGCTCCAGGCTTTCCCTGACCAACAGGGCTTCGACGTTTACCACCAGCTGAACCTGGGCGCCCACTGAAAAAAATAAAAGAAAAATCACGAACATCGGACAATTGCTCCCACACCAAAAGTGCCAGCCAGTCAAGCTCTTGCTGCTCCTCACCGGCCATTCCCAGCGAATCTACAGCACCACAGACATCGGGGCTCGAGGCTTTCCCTGACCAACAGGGCTTCGACGTTTACCACTCGCTGCACCTGGGCTCCCACTGAAAAGAACCCCGAAAAATCACGAACGTCGGACGATTGCACCCACACCGAAAGTGCCAGCAACACAAGCTCCTGCTGTTCCTCACCGGCCATTCCCAGCGCATCTACAGCACCACAGACATCGGGGCTCCGGGCTTTCCCTGACAAACAGGGCTTCGACGTTTACCACCAGCTGCACCTGGGCGCCCACTGGAAAAAAAACCCGAAAAATCACGAACGTCAGACGATTGCTCCCACACCGAAAGTGCCAGCCAGTCAAGCTCTTGCTGCTCCTCACCGGTCATTCCCAGCGCATCTACAGCACCACAGACATCGGGGCTCCGGGCTTTCCCTGACCAACAGGGCTTCGACGTTTACCACCAGCTGCACCTGGGCGCCCACTGAAAAAAATAAACGAAAAATCACGAACATCGGACGATTGCTCCCACACCGAAAGTGCCAGCAACTCAAGCTCTTGCTGCTACTCACCGCCCATTGGCAGGGCATCTACAGCACCACAGACATCGGGGCTCCGAGCTTTCCCTGACCAACAGGGCTTCAACGTTTACCACCAGCTGCACCTGGGCGCCCACTGAAAAAAACCCCAAAAATCACGAACGTCGGACGATTGCTCCCACACCGAAAGTGCCAGCATGTCAGCCTCTTGCTGCTCCTCACCGACCATTGGCAGCGCATCTACAGCACCACAGATATCGGGGCTCCGGGCTTTCCCTGACTAACAGGGCTTCGACATTTACCACCAGCTGCACCTGGGCGCCCACTGAAATAAAACTCCGAAAAATCACGAACGTCGGACGATTGCTCCCACAACGAAAGTGCCAGCAACTCAAGCTCTTGCTGCTACTCACCAGACTTTGGCAGTGCATCTACAGCACCACATACATTGGGGTTCTGCGCTTTCCCTGACCAACAGGGCTTCGACGTTTACCACCAGCTGAACCTGGGCGCCCACTGAAAAAAATAAACTAAAAATCACGAACATCGGACGATTGCTCCCACACCGAAAGTGCCAGCCAGTCAAGCTCTTGCTGCTTCTCACCGCCCATTCCCAGCGCATCTACAGCACCACAGACATCGGGGCTCCGGGCTTTCCCTGACCAACAGGGCTTCGACGTTTACCACTCGCTGCACCTGGGCTCCCACTGAAAAAAACCCCGAAAAATCACGAACGTCGGACGATTGCACCCAAACCAAAATTGCCAGCAACACAAGCTCTTGCTGCTCCTCACCGGCCATTCCCAGCGCATCTACAGCACCACAGACATCGGGGCTCCGGGCTTTCCCTGACCAACAGGGCTTCGACGTTTACCACCAGCTGAACCTGGGCGCCCACTGGAAAACAAACCCAAAAAATCACGAACGTCGGACGATTGTTCCCACATTGAAAGTGCCAGCCAGTCAAGCTCTTGCTGCTCCTCACCGGGCATTGGCAGCGCATCTACAGCACCACAGACATCGGGACTCCGGGCTTTCCCTGACCAACTGGGCTTCGACGTTTACCACCAGCTGCACCTGGGCGCCCACTGAAAAAAATAAACGAAAAATCACGAACGTCGGACGATTGCTCCCACAACGAAAGTGCCAGCCAGTCAAGCTCTTGCTGCTCCTCACCGCCCATTCCGAACGCATCTACAGCACCACAGACATCGGGGCTCCGGGCTTTCCCTGACCAACAGGGCTTCGACGTTTACCACCCGCTGCACCTGGCCGCCCACTGAAAAAAATAAACGAAAAATCACAAACGTCGGACGATTGCTCCCACACCGAAAGTGCCAGCAACTCAAGCTCTTGCTGCTCCTCACCGGCCATTGGAGGCGCATCTACAGCACCACAGACATCGGGGCTCCGGGCTTTCCCTGACCAACAGGGCTTCGACATTTACCACCAGGTGCACGTGGGCGCCCACTGAAAAAAATAAACGAAAAATCACGAACATCGCACGATTGCTCCCACACCGAAAGTGCCAGCCAGTCAAGCTCTTGCTGCTCATCACCGGCCATTCCCAGCGCATCTACAGCACCACAGACATCGGGGCTCCGGGCTTTCCGTGACCAACAGGGCTTCGACATTTACCACCAGCTGCACCTGGGCGCCCACTGAAATAAAACCCCGAAAAATCTCGAACGTCGGACGATTGCTCCCACACCAAAAGTGCCAGCCAGTCAAGCTCTTGCTGCTCTTCACCGGACAGTGGCAGTGCATCTACAGCACCACAGACATCCCGGCTCCGGGCTTTCCCTGACCAACAGGGCTTCAACGTTTACCACCAGCTGCAACTGGGCGCCCACTGAAAAAAATAAACGAAAAATCACGAACATCGCACGATTGCTCCCACACCGAAAGTGCCAGCCAGTCAAGCTCTTGCTGCTCATCACCGGCCATTCCCAGCGCATCTACAGCACCACAGACATCGGGGCTCCGGGCTTTCCCTGACCAACAGGGCTTCGACGTTTACCACCAGCTGCACCTGGGTGCCGCCTGAAAAAAAAACTCCAAAAATCACAAATGTCGGACGATTCCTGCCACACCTTAAATGCCAGCCTGTCAAGCTCTTGCTGCTACTCACCGGACATTCCCAGCGCATCTATAGCACCACAGACATCAGGGCTCTGGAATTTCCCTGACCAACAGGCCTTCGACGTTTACCACCAGTTGAACCTGGGCGCCCACTGAAAAAAATAAACGAAAAATCTCGAACGTCGGACGATTGCTCCCACACCAAAAGTGCCAGCCAGTCAAGCTCTTGCTGCTCCTCATCGCCCATTGGCAGCGCATCTACAGCACCACAGACATCGGGGCTCCGGGCTTTCCCTGACCAACAGGGCTTCGACGTTTACCACCAGCTGCACCTGGGTGCCGCCTGAAAAAAAAACTCCAAAAATCACAAATGTCGGACGATTCCTGCCACACCTTAAATGCCAGCCTGTCAAGCTCTTGCTGCTACTCACCGGCCATTCCCAGCGCATCTACAGCACCACAGACATCAGGGCTCTGGACTTTCCCTGACGAACAGGGCTTCGACGTTTACCACCAGCTGCACCTGGGCGCCCACTGAAATAAAACCCCGAAAAATCACGAACGTCGGACAATTGCTCCCACACCAAAAGTGCCAGCCAGCCAAGCTCTTGCTGCTACTCACCGCCCATTGGCAGCGCATCTACAGCACCACAGACATCGGGGCTCCGGGCTTTCCCTGACCAACAGGGCTTCAACGTTTACCACCAGCTGAACCTGGGCGCCCACTGAAATAAAACCCCGAAAAATCACGAACGTCGGACGATTGCTCCCACACCTTAAATGCCAGCCAGTCAAGCTCTTGCTGCTCCTCACCGCCCATTCCCAGCGCATCTACAGCACCACAGACATCAGGGCTCTGGACTTTCCCTGACCAACAGGGCTTCAACGTTTACCACCAGCTGAACCTGGGCGCCCACTGAAAAGAACCCCGAAAAATCACGAACGTCGGACAATTGCTCCCACACCAAAAGTGCCAGCAACTCAAGCTCTTGCTGCTCCTCAGCGGCCATTCCCAGCGCATCTACAGCACCACAGACATCGGGGCTCTACGCTTTCCCTGACCAACAGGGCTTCGACGTTTACCACCCGCTGCACCTGGGCGCCCACTGAAATAAAACCCCGAAAAATCACGAACGTCGGACAATTGCTCCCACACCGAAAGTGCCAGCAACTCAAGCTCTTGCTGCTCCTCACCGGACTTTGGCAGCGCATCTACAGCACCACAGACATCGGGGCTCCGGGCTTTCCCTGACCAACAGGCCTTCGACATTTACCACCAGCTGCACCTGGGCGCCCACTGAAATAAAACCCCGAAAAATCACGAACGTCGGACGACTGCTCCCACACCCAAAGTGCCAGCCAGTCAAGCTCTTGCTGCTCCTCACCGGACAGTGGCAGTGCATCTACAACACCACAGACATCGGGGCTCCGGGCTTTCCCTGACCAACAGGGCTTCGACGTTTACCACTCGCTGAACCTGGGCTCCCACTGAAAATAACCCCGAAAAATCACGAACGTCGGACGATTGCTCCCACACCAAAAGTGCCAGCCAGTCAAGCTCATGCTGCTTCTAACCAGCCATTCCCAGCGCATCTACAGCGCCACAGACATCGGGGCTCCGGGCTTTCCCTGACCAACAGGGCTTCGACGTTTACCACCAGCTGAACCTAGGCGCCCGCTGAAAAAAATAAAAGAAAAATCACGAACGTCGGACGATTGCTGCCACAGCAAAAGTGCCAGCCAGTCAAGCTCTTGCTGCTCCTCACCAGCCATTGGCAGCGCATCTACAGCACCACAGACATCGCGGCTCCGGGCTTTCCCTGACCAACAGGGCTTCGACGTTTACCACCAGCTGCACCTGGTTGCCCACTGAAAAAAAAACCCTGAAAAATCAAAAACGTCGGACGATTGATCCCACACCGAAAGTGCCAGCCTGTCAAGCTCTTGCTGTTCGTCACCGGCCATTGGCAGCGCATCTATAGCACCACAGACATCGGGGCTCTGGGCTTTCCCGGACCAACAGGGCTTCGACGTTTACCACCAGCTGAGCCTGGGCGCCCACTGAAAAGAACCCCGAAAAATCACAAACATCGGACGATTGCTCCCACACCGAAAGTGCCAGCCAGTCAAGCTCTTGCTGCTGCTCACCGGCCATTGGCAGCGCATGTACAGCACCACAGACATCGGGGCTCCGGGCTTTCCCTGACCAACAGGCCTTCGACGTTTACCATCAGCTGCACCTGGGCGCCCACTGAAAAAAATAACGAAATATCACGAACATCAGACGATTGCTCCCACACCGAAAGTGCCAGCAACTCAAGCTCATGCTGCTTCTCACCGGACTTTGGCAGTGCATCTACAGCACCACAGACATCGCGGCTCCGGGCTTTCCCTGACCAACAGGGCTCAGAAGTTTACCACCAGCTGAACCTGGGCGCCCACTGAAAAAAAACCCTGAAAAATTAAAAACGACGGACGATTGCTCCCACACCGAAAGTGCCAGCCAGTCAAGCTCTTGCTGCTTCTCACCGGACTTTGGCAGTGCATCTACAGCACCACAGACATCGCGGCTCCGGGCTTTCCCTGACCAACAGGGCTTCGACGTTTACCACCAGGTGCACCTGCGCTCCCACTGAAAAAAAACCCCGAAAAATCACGAACGTCGGACGATTACTCCCACACCAAAAGTGCCAGCAACTAAAGCTCCTGCTGCTACTCACCGGACATTGGCAGTGCATCTACAGCACCACAGACATCGGGGCTCCGGGCTTTCCCTGACCAACAGGGCTTCGATGTTTACCACCAGCTGCACCTGGGCGCCCACTGAAATAAAACCCCGAAAAATCACAAACGTTGGACGATTCCTGCCACACCTTAAATGCCAGCCTGTCAAGCTCTTGCTGCTCCTCACCGCCCATTCCCAGCGCATCTACAGCACCACAGACATCAGGGCTCTGGACTTTCCCTGACGATCAGGGCTTCAACGTTTACCACCAGCTGAACCTGGGCGCCCACTGAAAAGAACCCCGAAAAATCACAAACGTCGGACAATTGCTCCCACACCAAAAGTGCCAGCAACACAAGCTCTTGCTGCTCCTCAGCGGCCATGGGCAGCGCATCTACAGCGCCACAGACATCGGGGCTCCGGGCTTTCCCTGACCAACAGGGCTTCGACTGTTACCACCAGCTGCACCTGGGCTCCCACTGAAAAAAAACCCCGAATAATCACAAACGTCGGACGATTGCTCCCACACCCAAAGTGCCAGCCAGTCAAGCTCTTGCTGCTCCTCACCGGCCATTCCCAGCGCATCTACAGCACCACAGACATCGGAGCTCCGGGCTTTCCCTGACCATCAGGGCTTCGACGTTTACCACTCGCTGCACCTGGGATCCCACTGAAAAAAACCCCGAAAAATCACGAACGTCGGACGATTGCACCCAAACCGAAATTGCCAGCAACACAATCTCTTGCTGCTCCTCACCGGCCATTCCCAGCGCATCTACAGCACCACAGACATCGGGGCTCCGGGCATTCCCTGACGAACAGGGCTTCGACGTTTACCACCAGCTGAACCTGGGCTCCCACTGAAATAAAACCCCGAAAAATCACGAACGTCGGACGATTGCACCCAAACCGAAATTGCCAGCAACACAATCTCTTGCTGCTCCTCACCGGCCATTCCCAGCGCATCTACAGCACCACAGACATCGGGGCTCCGGGCATTCCCTGACGAACAGGGCTTCGACGTTTACCACCAGCTGAACCTGGGCGCCCACTGAAAAAAAAACCGCAAAAATCACGAACGTCGGACGATTGCTCCCACACCGAAAGTGCCAGCCTGTCAAGCTCTTGCTGCTCCTCACTGCCCATTCCCAGTGCATCTACAGCACCACAGACATCGGGGCTCCGGGCTTTCCCTGACCAACAGGGCTTCGACGTTTACCACCAGCTGCACCTGGGCGCCCACTGAAATAAAACCCCGAAAAATCACGAACGTCGGACGATTCCTCCCACACCGAAAGTGCCAGCAACTCAAGCTCTTGCTGCTACTCACCGGACTTTGGCAGTGCATCTACAGCACCACAGACATCGGGGTTCTGCGCTTTCCCTGAACAACAGGGCTTCGACGTTTACCACCAGCTGCACCTGGGTGCCCCCTGAAAAAAAAACCCCAAAAATCACAAATGTCAGACGATTCCTGCCACACCTTAAATGCCAGCCTGTCAAGCTCTTGCTGCTCCTCACCGTCCATTCCCAGCGCATCTACAGCACCACAGGTATCGGGGCTCCGAGCTTTCCCTGACCAACAGGGCTTCGACATTTACCACCAGCTGCACCTGGGCTCCCACTGAAATAAAACCCCGAAAAATCACGAACGTCGGACGATTGCTCCCACACCAAAAGTGCCAGCAACTCAAGCTCTTGCTGCTCCTCACCGGACTTTGGCAGTGCATCTACAGCACCACAGACATCGGGGCTCCGGGATTTCCCTGACCAACAGGGCTTCGACGTTTACCACCAGCTGAACCTGGGCGCCCACTGAAAAAAAACCCCGAAAAATCACGAACGTCGGACTATTGCTCCCACACTGAAAGTGCCAGCCTGTCAAGCTCTAGCTGCTCCTCACCAGCCATTCCCAGTGCATCTACAGCACCACAGATATCGGGGTTCTGCGCTTTCCCTGACCAACAGGGCTTCGACGTTTACCACCAGCTGCACCTGGGTGCCCACTGAAAAAAACCCCGAAAAATCACGAACGTCGGACAATTGCTCCCACACCAAAAGTGCCAGACAGTCAACCTCTTGCTGCTCCTCACCGCCCATTGGCAGCGCATCTACAGCACCACAGACATCGGGGCTCCGGGCGTTCCCTGACCAACAGGGCTTCGACGTTTACCACCAGCTGCACCTGGGTGCCCACTGAAAAAAACCCCGAAAAATCACGAACGTCGGACAATTGCTCCCACACCAGAAGTGCCAGCCAGTCAAGCTCTTGCTGCTCCTCACCGGCCATTGGCAGCGCATCTACAGCACCACAGACATCGCGGCTCTGGGCTTTCCCTGACCAACAGGCCTTCGACATTTACCACCAGCTGCACCTAGTTGGCCACTGAAAAAAAACCCTGAAAAATCAAAAACGTCGGACAATTGATCCAACACCGAAAGTGCCAGCCAGTCAAGCTCTTGCTGCTCCTCACCGGACTTTGGCAGTGCATCTACAGCACCACAGACATCGGAGCTCCGGGCTTTCCCTGACCAACAGGGCTTCGACGTTTACCACTCGCTGCACCTGGGCTCCCACTGAAAAGAACCCCGAAAAATCACGAACGTCGGACGATTGCTCCCACACCGAAAGTGCCAGCAACACAAGCTCTTTCTGCTCCTCACCGGCCATTCCCAGCGCATCTACAGCACCACAGACATCGGGGCTCCGGGCTTTCCCTGACCAACAGGGCTTCGACGTTTACCACCAGCTGAACCTGGGCGCCCACTGGAAAAAAAACCCGAAAAATCACGAACGTCGGACGATTGTTCCCACATTGAAAGTGCCAGCCAGTCAAGCTCTTGCTGCTCCTCACCGGCCATTCCCAGCGCATCTACAGCACCACAGATATCGGGGTTCTGCGCTTTCCCTGACCAACAGGGCTTCGACGTTTACCACCAGCTGAACCTGGGCGCCCGCTGAAAAAAATAAAAGAAAAATCACGAACATCGGACGATTGCTCCCACACCGAAAGTGCCAGACAGTCAAGCTCTTGCTGCTCCTCACCGGCCATTGGCAGCTCATCTACAGCACCACAGACATTGGGGCTCCGGGCTTTCCCTGACCAACAGGGCTTCGACGTTTACCACCAGCTGAACCTGGGCGCCCACTGAAAGTAAAACCCCGAAAAATCACGAACGTCGGACGATTGCTCCCACACCGAAAGTGCCAGCAACTCAAGCTCTTGCTGCTCCTCACCGCCCATTCCCAGCGCATCTACAGCACCACAGACATCGGGGCTCTGGGCTTTCCCTGACCAACAGGGCTTCGACGTTTACCACCAGCTGCACCTGGTTACCCACTGAAAAAAAACCCTGAAAAATCACGAACGTCGGACGATTGCTCCCACACCGAAAGTGCCAGCCAGTCAAGCTCTTGCTGCTCCTCACCGGCCATTCCCAGCGCATCTACAGCACCACAGATATCGGGGTTCTGCGCTTTCCCTGACCAACAGGGCTTCGACGTTTACCACCAGCTGAACCTGGGCGCCCGCTGAAAAAAATAAAAGAAAAATCACGAACATCGGACGATTGCTCCCACACCGAAAGTGCCAGCCAGTCAAGCTCTTGCTGCTCCTCACCGGCCATTCCCAGCGCATCTACAACACCACAGACATCGGGGATGTGGGCTTTCCCTGACCAACAGGGCTTCGACATTTACCACCAGCTGAACCTGGTTACCCACTGAAAAAAAACCCTGAAAAAGCAAAAACGTCGGACGATTGCTCCCACACCGAAAGTGCCAGCAACTCAAGCTCTTGCTGCTCCTCACCGGCCACTGGCAGCGCATCTACAGCACCACAGACATCGGGGCTCCGGGATTTCCCTGACCAACAGGGCTTCGACGTTTACAACCAGCTGAACCTGGGCGCCCACTGAAATAAAACCCCCAAAAATCACGAACGTCGGACGATTGCTCCCACACCAAAAGTGCCAGCCAGTCAAGCTCTTGCTGCTCCTCACCGGACTTTGGCAGCGCATCTACAGCACCACAGACATCGGGGCTCCGGGCTTTCCCTGACCAACAGGGCTTCGACGTTTACCACCAGCTGCACCTGGGCTCCGACTGAAAAAACACCCCGAATAATCACAAACATCGGACTATTGCTCCCACACCAAAAGTGCCAGACAGTCAACCTCTTGCTGCTCCTCACCGGCCATTGGCAGCGCATCTACAGCACCACAGACATCGGGGCTCCGGGCTTTCCCTGACCAACAGGGCTTCGACGTTTACCACCAGCTGCACCTGGTTACCCACTGAAAAAAAACCCTGAAAAATCAAAAACGTCGGACGATTGCTCCCACACCAAAAGTGCCAGCAACTCAAGCTCTTGCTGCTCCTCACCGCCCATTCCCAGCGCATCTACAGCACCACAGACATCGGGGCTCCGGGCTTTCCCTGACGAACGGGGCTTGGACATTTACCACCAGCTGCACCTGGTTACCCACTGAAAAAAAACCCTGAAAAATCACAAATGTCGGACGATTCCTGCCACACCTTAAATGCCAGCCTGTCAAGCTCTTGCTGCTACTCACCGGCCATTCCAAGCTCATCTACAGCACCACAGACATCGCGGCTCCGGGCTTTCCCTGACCAACTGGGCTTCGACGTTTACCACCCGCTGCACCTGGGCGCCCACTGAAAAAAATAAACGAAAAATCACGAACGTCGGACGATTGCTCCCACAACGAAAGTGCCAGCCAGTCAAGCTCTTGCTGCTCCTCACCGGCCATTGGCAGCGCATCTACAGCACCACAGACATCGCGGCTCCGGGCTTTCCCTGACCAACAGGGCTTCGACATTTACCACCAGCTGCACCTGGGAGCCCACTGAAATAAAACCCCGAAAAATCACGAACGTCGGACGATTGCTCCCACAACGAAAGTGCCAGCCTGTCAAGGTCTTGCTGCTCCTCACCGGCCATTGGCAGCGCATCTACAGCACCACAGACATCGGAGCTCCGGGCTTTCCCTGACCAACAGGGCTTCGACGTTTACCACTCGCTGCACCTGGGCTCCCACTGAAAAGAACCCCGAAAAATCACGAACATCGGACGATTGCTCCCACACCGAAAGTGCCAGCAACACAAGCTCTTGCTGCTCCTCACCGCCCATTCCCAGCGCATCTACAGCACCACAGACATCGGGGCTCCGGGCTTTCCCTGACGAACAGGGCTTCGACGTTTACCACCAGCTGCACCTGGGCGCCCACTGAAAAAAATAAACGAAAAATCATGAACATCGGACGATTGCTCCCACACCGAAAGTGCCAGCAACTCAAGCTCTTGCTGCTACTCACCGCCCATTGGCAGGGCATCTACAGCACCACAGACATCGGGGCTCCGAGCTTTCCCTGACCAACAGGGCTTCAACGTTTACCACCAGCTGCACCTGGGCGCCCACTGAAAAAAACCCCAAAAATCACGAACGTCGGACGATTGCACCCACACCGAAAGTGCCAGACAGTCAAGCTCTTGCTGCTCCTCACCGGCCATTGGCAGCGCATCTACAGCACCACAGACATCGGGGCTCCGGGCTTTCCCTGACCAACAGGGCTTCGACATTTACCACCAGCTGAACCTGGGCGCCCAATGAAATAAAACTCCGAAAAATCACGAACGTCGGACGATTGCTCCCACAACGAAAGTGCCAGCAACTCAAGGTCCTGCTGCTACTCACCGGACTTTGGCAGCGCATCTACAGCACCACAGACATCGCGGCTCCGGGCTTTCCCTGACCAACAGGGCTTCGACGTTTACCACCCGCTGAACCTGGGCGCCCACTGAAAAAAATTAAAGAAAAATCACGAACGTCGGACGATTGCTCCCACAGCAAAAGTGCCAGCCAATGAAGCTCTTGCTGCTCCTCACCGGCCATTCCCAGCGCATCTACAGCACCACAGACATCGGGGCTCCGGGCTTTCCCTGACCAACAGGGCTTCGACATTTACCACCAGCTGCACCTGGTTACCCACTGAAAAAAAACCCTGAAAAATCAAAAACGTCGGACGATTGCTCCCACACTGAAAGTGTGGGCAACTCAAGCTCTTGCTGCTCCTCACCGGCTATTGGCAGCGCATCTACAGCACCACAGACATCGGGGCTCCGGGCTTTCGCTGACCAACAGGGCTTCGACGTTTACCACCAGCTGCACCTGTGCGCCCACTGAAAGTAAAACCCTGAAAAATCACGAACATCAGACAATTGCTCCCACACTGAAAGTGCCAGCCAGTCAAGCTCTTGCTGCTCCTCCCCGGCCATTCCCAGCGCATCTACAGCACCACAGACATCGGGGCTCCGGGCTTTCCCTGACCAACAGGGCTTCGACATTTACCACCAGCTGCACCTGGGCTCCCACTGAAAAGAACCCCGAAAAATCACGAACGTCGGACGATTGCTCCCACAACGAAAGTGCCAGCAACTCAAGCTCTTGCTGCTACTCACCGGACTTTGGCAGTGCATCTACAGCACCACAGACATCGCGGCTCCGGGCTTTCCCTGACGAACAGGGCTTCGATGTTTACCACCAGGTGCACCTGGGCGCCCACTGAAAAAAATAAACGAAAAATCATGAATATCGGACGATTGCTCCCACACCGAAACTGCCAGCAACTCAAGCTCTTGCTGCTACTCACCGCCCATTGGCAGGGCATCTACAGCACCACAGACATCGGGGCTCCGAGCTTTCCCTGACCAACAGGGCTTCAACGTTTACCACCAGCTGCACCTGGGCGCCCACTGAAATAAATCTCCGAAAAATCACGAACGTCAGACGATTGCTCCCACAACGAAAGTGCCAGCAACTCAGGCTCTTGCTGCTACTCACCAGACTTTGGCAGCGCATCTACAGCACCACAGACATCGGGGCTCCGGGCTTTCCCTGACCAACAGGGCTTCGACGTTTACCACCAGCTGCACCTGGGCGCCCACTGAAATAAAACCCCGAAAAATCACGAACGTCGGACGATTGCTCCCACAACGAAAGTGCCAGCAACTCAAGCTCTTGCTGCTACTCACCAGACTTTGGCAGTGCATCTACAGCACCACAGACATCAGGGCTCCGAGCTTTCCCTGACCAACAGGGCTTCAACGTTTACCACCCGCTGCACCTGGGCGCCCCTGAAAAAAATAAATGAAAAATCACAAACGTCGGACGATTGCTCCCACACCAAAAGTGCCAGCCAGTCAAGCTCTTGCTGCTCCTCACCAGACTTTGGCAGTGCATCTACAGCACCACAGACATTGGGGTTCTGCGCTTTCCCTGAACAACAGGGCTTCGACGTTTACCACCAGCTGAACCTGGGCGCCCACTGAAAAAAAACCCCGAAAAATCACGAACGTCGGACGATTGCTCCCACACCGAAAGTGCCAGACAGTCAAGCTCTTGCTGCTCCTCACCAGACTTTGGCAGTGCATCTACAGCACCACAGACATTGGGGTTCTGCGCTTTCCCTGAACAACAGGGCTTCGACGTTTACCACCAGCTGAACCTGGGCGCCCACTGAAAAAAAACCCCGAAAAATCACGAACGTCGGACGATTGCTCCCACACCGAAAGTGCCAGCAACTCAAGCTCTTGCTGCTCCTCACCGGCCATTGGCAGCTCATCTACAGCATCACAGATATCGGGGCTGCGGGCTTTCCGTGACCAACAGGGCTTCGACGTTTACCACCAGCTGAACCTGGGCGCCCACTGAAAGTAAGACCCTAAAAAATCACGAACGTCGGACGATTGCTCCCACACAGAAAGTGCCAGCAACACAAGCTCTTGCTGCTCCTCACCGGCCATTCCCAGCGCATCTACAGCACCACAGACATCGCGGCTCCGGGCTTTCCCTGACCAACAGGGCTTCGACATTTACCACCAGCTGCACCTGGTTACCCACTGAAAAAAAACCCTGAAAAATCACGAACGTCGGACGATTGCTCCCACACCGAAAGTGCCAGCAACTCAAGCTCTTGCTGCTCCTCACCGGCCATTGGCAGCGCATCTACAGCACCACAGACATCGGGGCTCCGGGCTTTCCCTGACCAACAGGGCTTCGACGTTTACCACCAGCTGCACCTGGGCGCCCACTGAAAAAAACCCCGAAAACTCACGAACGTCGGACGATTCCTCCCACACCGAAAGTGCCAGCATGTCAGCCTCTTGCTGCTCCTCACCGGCCATTGGCAGCGCATCTACAGCACCACAGACATCGGGGCTCCGGGCTTTCCCTGACCAACAGGGCTTCGACGTTTACCACCAGCTGAACCTGGGCGCCCACTGAAAAAAAACCCCGAAAAATCACGAACGTCGGACGATTGCTCCAACACCGAAAGTGCCAGCCTGTCAAGCTGTAGCTACTCCTCACCAGCCATTGCCAGCGCATCTACAGCACCACTGACATCGGGGCTCTGGACTTTCCTTGACGAACAGGGCTTCGACGTTTACCACCAGCTGCACCTGGGCGCCCACTGAAAAGAACCCCCAAAAAATCACGAACATCGGTCGATTGCTCACACACCGAAAGTGCCAGCAACACAAGTTCTTGCTGCTTCTCACCGGCCATTCCCAGCGCATCTACAGCACCACAGACATCGGGGCTCCGGGCTTTCCCTGACCAACAGGGCTTCGACGTTTACCACCAGCTGCAACTGGGCGCCAACTGAAATAAAACCCCGAAAAATCACGAACGTCGGACGATTCCTCCCACACCGAAAGTGCCAGCAACTCAAGCTCTTGCTGCTACACACCGGACTTTGGCAGTGCATCTACAGCACCACAGACATCGGGGTTCTGCGCTTTCCCTGAACAACAGGGCTTCGACGTTTACCACCAGCTGCACCTGGGTGCCCACTGAAAAAAACCGCGAAAAATCACAAACGTCGGACTATTGCTCCCACACTGAAAGTGCCAGCCAGTCAAGCTCTTGCTGCTCCTCACCGGCCATTGGCAGCGCATCTACAGCACCACAGACATCGCGGCTCTGGGCTTTCCCTGACCAACAGGCCTTCGACATTTACCACCAGCTGCACCTAGTTGGCCACTGAAAAAAAACCCTGAAAAATCGAAAACGTCGGACAATTGATCCCACACTGAAAGTGCCAGCCAGTCAAGCTCTTTCAGTTCCTCACCGGCCACTGGCAGCTCATGTACAGCACTACAGACATCGGAGCTCCGGGCTTTCCCTGACCAACAGGGCTTCGACGTTTACCACTCGCTGCACCTAGGCTCCCACTGAAAAGAACCCCGAAAAATCACGAACGTCGGACGATTGCACCCACACCGAAAGTGCCAGCAACACAAGCTCTTGCTGCTCCTCACCGGCCATTCCCAGCGCATCTACAGCACCACAGACATCGGGGCTCCGGGCTTTCCCTGACCAACAGGGCTTCGATGTTTACCACCAGCTGCACCTGGGCGCCCACTGAAATAAAACCCTGAAAAATCACGAACGTCGGACGATTCCTCCCACACCGAAAGTGCCAGCCAGTCAAGCTCTTGCTGCTACTCACCGGACTTTGGCAGTGCATCTACAGCACCACAGACATCGGGGTTCTGCGCGTTCCCTGACCAACAGGGCTTCGACGTTTACCACCAGCTGAACCTGGGCGCCCACTGAAAATAATAAAAGAAAAATCACGAACATCGGACAATTGCTCCCACACCAAAAGTGCCAGCCAGTCAAGCTCTTGCTGCTCCTCACCGGCCATTCCCAGCGCATCTACAGCACCACAGACATCGGGGCTCCGGGCTTTCCCTGACCAACAGGTCTTAGAAGTTTACCACCAGCTGAACCTCGGCGCCCACTGAAATAAAACCCCGAAAAATCACGAACGTCCGACGATTGCTCCCACACCAAAAGTGTCAGCCAGTCAAGCTCTTGCTGCTGCTCACCGGACTTTGGCAGTGCATCTACAGCACCACAGACATCGGGGCTCCGGGCTTTCCCTGACCATCAGGGCTTCGACATTTACCACCAGCTGCACCTCGGCTCCCACTGAAATAAAAGCCCGAAAAATCACGAACGTCGGACGATTGCTCCCACAACGAAAGTGCCAGCCAGTCAAGCTCTTGCTGCTCCTCACCGCCCATTCCCAGCGCATCTACAGCACCACAGACATCGGGGCTCCGGGTTTTCCCTGACGAACAGGGCTTCGACGTTTACCACCAGCTGAACCTGGGCGCCCACTGGAAAAAAAACCCGAAAAATCACGAACGTCGGACGATTGTTCCCACATTGAAAGTGCCAGCCAGTCAAGCTCTTGCTGCTCCTCACCGGCCATTGGCAGCGCATCTACAGCACCACAGACATCGCGGCTCCGGGCTTTCCCTGACCATCAGGGCTTCGACGTTTACCACCAGATGCACCTGGGCGCCCACTGAAATAAAACCCCGAAAAATCACAAACGTCGGACGATTGCTCCCACACCGAAAGTGCCAGCAACTCAAGCTCTTGCTGCTCCTCACCGGAGAGTGGCAGCGCATCTACAGCACCACAGACATCGGGGCTCCGGGCTTTCCCTGACCAACAGGGCTTCGACGTTTACCACCAGCTGCACGTGGGCGCCCACTGAAAAAAATAAACGAAAAATCATGAATATCGGACGATTGCTCCCACACCGAAACGGCGAGCAACTCAAGCTCTTGCTGCTACTCACCGCCCATTGGCAGGGCATCTACAGCACCACAGACATCGGGGCTCCGGGCTTTCCCTGACCAACAGGGCTTCAACGTTTACCACCAGCTGCACCTGGGCGCCCACTGAAAGTAAAACCCCGAAAAATCACGAACATCGGACGATTGCTCCCACACCGAAAGTGCCAGCAACACAAGCTCTTGCTGCTCCTCACCGCCCATTCCCAGCGCATCTACAGCACCACAGACATCGCGGCTCCGGGCTTTCCCTCACCAACAGGGCTTCGACATTTACCACCAGCTGCACCTGGTTACCCACTGAAAAAAAACCCTGAAAAATCAAAAACGTCAGACGATTCGTCCCACACTGAAAGTGCCAGCAACTCAAGCTCTTGCTGCTCCTCACCGGCCATTCCCAGTGCATCTACAGCACCACAGACATCGCGGCTCTGGGCTTTCCCTGACCAACAGGCCTTCGACATTTACTACCAGCTGCACCTAGTTGGTCACTGAAAAAAAACCCTGAAAAATCAAAAACGTCGGACAATTGATCCCACACCGAAAGTGCCAGCCAGTCAAGCTCTTGCAGTTCCTCACCGGCCACTGGCAGCTCATCTACAGCACCACAGACATCGGAGCTCCGGGCTTTCCCTGACCAACAGGGCTTCGACGTTTACCACTCGCTGCACCTGGGCTCCCACTGAAAAAAACCCCGAAAAATCACGAACGTCGGACGATTGCACCCAAACCGAAATTGCCAGCAACACAATCTCTTGCTGCTCCTCACCGGCCATTCCCAGCGCATCTACAGCACCACAGACATCGGGGCTCCGGGCTTTCCCTGACCAACAGGGCTTCGACGTTTACCACCAGCTGAACCTGGGCGCCCACTGGAAAAAAAACCCAAAAAATCACGAACGTCGGACGATTGTTCCCACATTGAAAGTGCCAGCCAGTCAAGCTCTTGCTGCTCCTCACCGGGCATTGGCAGCGCATCTACAGCACCACAGACATCAGGACTCCGGGCTTTCCCTGACCAACTGGGCTTCGACGTTTACCACCAGCTGCACCTGGGCGCCCACTGAAAAAAATAAACGAAAAATCACGAACATCGGACGATTGCTCCCACACCAAAAGTGCCAGCCTGTCAAGCTCTTGCTGCTACTCACCGGCCATTGGCAGGGAATCTACAGCACCACAGACATCGGGGCTCCGAGCTTTCCCTGACCAACAGGGCTTCAACGTTTACCACCAGCTGCACCTGGGCGCCCACTGAAATAAAACCCCGAAAAATCACGAACGTCGGACGATTGCTCCCACACTGAAAGTGCCAGCAACTCAAGCTCTTGCTGCTACTCACCTCCCATTCCCAGCGCATCTACAGCACCACAGACATCGGGGCTCCGGGCTTTCCCTGACGAACCGGGCTTCGACATTTACCACCAGCTGCACCTGGGTGCCCCCTGAAAAAAAAACCCCAAAAAACACAAATGTCGGACGATTCCTGCCACACCTTAAATGCCAGCCTGTCAAGCTCTTGCTGCTACTCACCGGCCATTCCCAGCGCATCTACAGCACCACAGACATCAGGGCTCTGGACTTTCCCTGACGAACAGGGCTTCGACATTTACCACCAGCTGCACCTGGGCTCCCACTGAAAAAAAACCCCGAAAAATCACAAACGTCGGACGATTGCTCCCACACCGAAAGTGCCAGCCTGTCAAGCTCTTGCTGCTCCTCACCGCCCATTCCCAGCGCATCTACAGCACCACAGACATCGGGGCTCCGGGCTTTCCCTGACCAACAGGGCTTCGACGTTTACCACTCGCTGCAGCTGGGCTCCCACTGAAAAGAACCCCGAAAAATCACGAACGTCGGACGATTGCTCCCACACCGAAAGTGCCAGCCTGTCAAGCTCTTGCTGCTCCTCACCGGACTTTGGCAGTGCATCTACAGCACCACAGACATCGGGGCTCCGGGCTTTCCCTGACCAACAGGGCTTCGACATTTACCACCAGCTGCACCTGGGTGCCCCCTGAAAAAAAACCCCAAAAATCACGAACGTCGGACGATTCCTGCCACACCTTAAATGCCAGCCTGTCAAGCTCTTGCTGCTCCTCACCGGCCATTCCCAGCGCATCTACAGCACCACAGACATCGGGGCTCTGGGCTTTCCCTGACCAACAGGCCTTCGATGTTTACCACCTACTGAACCTGGGCGCCCAGTGAATAAAAATCCCCAAAAATCACAAACGTCCGACGATTGCTCCCACACTGAAAGTGCCAGCAACTCAAGCTCCTGCTGCTCCTCACCGCCCATTCCCAGCGCATCTACAGCACCACAGACATCGGGGCTCCGGGCTTTACCTGACCAACACGGCTTCGACATTTACCACCAGCTGCACCTGTGCGCCCACTGAAAGTAAAACCCCGAAAAATCACGAACGTCGGACGATTGCTCCCACACCAAAAGTGCCAGCCAGTCAAGCTCTTGCTGCTCCTCACCGGAGAGTGGCAGTGCATCTACAGCACCACAGACATCGGGGCTCCGGGCTTTCCCTGACCAACAGGGCTTCGACGTTTACCACTCGCTGAACCTGGGCTCCCACTGAAAAGAACCCCGAAAAATCACGAACGTCGGACGATTGCTCCCACACCAAAAGTGCCAGACAGTCAAGCTCTAGCTGCTGAACACCGGCCATTCCCAGCGCATCTACAGCACCACAGACATCGGGGCTCCGGGCTTTCCCTGACCAACAGGCCTTCGATGTTTACCACCTACTGAACCTGGGCGCCCACTGAAATAAAACCCCGAAAAATCACGAACGTCCGACGATTGCTCCCACACCCAAAGTGCCAGCCAGTCAAGCTCTTGCTGCTCCTCACCGGCCATTGGCAGCGCATCTACAGCACCACAGATATCGGGGCTCCGAGCTTTCCCTGACCGACAGGGCTTCAACGTTTACCACCAGCTGCACCTGGGCGCCCACTGAAATAAAACCCCGAAAAATCACGAACGTCGGACGATTCCTCCCACACCGAAAGTGCCAGCAACTCAAGCTCTTGCTGCTACTCACCGGCCATTCCCAGTGCATCTACAGCACCACAGACATCGGGGTTCTGCGCTTTCCCTGAACAACAGGGCTTCGACATTTACCACCAGCTGCACCTGGGTGCCCCCTGAAAAAAAAACCCCAAAAATCACAAATGTCAGACGATTCCTGCCACACCTTAAATGCCAGCCTGTCAAGCTCTTGCTGCTACTTACCGGCCATTGCCAGCGCATCTACAGCACCACAGACATCAGGGCTCTGGACTTTCCCTGACGAACAGGGCTTCGACATTTACCACCAGCTGCACCTGGGCGCCCACTGAAAAAAAACCCTGAAAAATCACGAACGTCGGACGATTGCTCCCACACCAAAAGTGCCAGCCAGCCAAGCTCTTGCTGCTACTCACAGCCCATTGGCAGCGCATCTACAGCACCACAGGTATCGGGGCTCCGAGCTTTCCCTGACCAACAGGGCTTCGACGTTTACCACCAGCTGAACCTGGGCGCCCACTGAAATAAAACCCCGAAAAATCACGAACGTCGGACAATTGCTCCCACACCAAAAGTGCCAGCAACTCAAGCTCTTGCTGCTCCTCACCGGCCATTCCCAGCGCATCTACAGCACCACAGACATCGGGGCTCTACGCTTTCCCTGACCAACAGGGCTTCGACGTTTACCACCAGCTGAACCTGGGCGCCCACTGAAATAAAACCCCGAAAAATCACGAACGTCGGACGATTGCTCCCACACCGAAAGTGCCAGCAACTCAAGCTCTTGCTGCTACTCACCGGACTTTGGCAGTGCATCTACAGCACCAGAGACATCGGGGTTCTCCGCTTTCCCTGAACAACAGGGCTTCGACGTTTACCACCAGCTGCACCTGGGCGCCCACTGAAAAAAATAAATGAAAAATCACGAACGTCGGACGATTGCTCCCACACCAAAAGTGCCAGCCAGTCAAGCTCTTGCTGCTCCTCACCGGCCATTCCCAGCGCATCTACAGCACCACCGACACCGGGGCTCCGGGCGTTCCCTGACCAACAGGGCTTCGACGTTTACCACCAGCTGAACCTGGGCGCCCACTGAAATAAAAGCCCGAAAAATCATGAACGTCGGACGATTGCTCCCACACCGAAAGTGCCAGCCAGTCAAGCTCTTGCTGCTCCTGACCGGACTTTGGCAGCGCATCTACAGCACCACAGACATCGGGGTTCTGCGCTTTCCCTGACCAACAGGGCTTTGACGTTTACCACTCGCTGAACCTGGGCTCCCACTGAAAAGAACCCCGAAAAATCACGAACATCGGACAATTGCTCCCACACCGAAAGTCCCAGCCAGTCAAGCTCTTGCTGCTCCTCACCGGCCATTGGCAGCGCATCTACAGCACCACAGACATCGTGGCTCCGGGCTTTCCCTGACCAACAGGGCTTCGACATTTACCACCAGCTGCAGCTGGGCGCCCACTGAAATAAAACCCCGAAAAATCACGAACGTCGGACGATTGCTCCCACAACGAAAGTGCCAGCAGGTCAAGCTCTTGCTGCTCCTAACCGGCCATTCCCAGCGCATCTACAGCATCACAGACATCGGGGCTCCGGGCTTTCCCTGACCAACAGGGCTTCGACGTTTACCACCAGCTGCACATGGGCGTCCACTAAAAAAAATAAACGAAATATCACGAACATCAGACGATTCCTGCCACACCTTAAATGCCAGCCAGTCAAGCTCATGCTGCTTCTCACCAGCCGTTCCCAGCGCGTCTACAGCACCACAGACATCGGGGCTCCGGGCTTTCCCTGACCAACAGGGCTTCGACGTTTACCACCCGCTGCACATGGGCGCCCACTAAAAAAAATAAACGAAATATCACGAACATCAGAGTATTCCTGCCACACCTTAAATGCCAGCCAGTCAAGCTCATGCTGCTTCTCACCAGCCATTCCCAGCGCATCTACAGCACCACAGATATCGGGGCTCCGAGCTTTCCCTGACCAAGAGGGCTTCGACGTTTACCACCAGCTGAACCTGGGCGCCCAGTGAATAAAAATCCCCAAAAATCACAAACGTCCGACGATTGCTCCCACACCCAACGTGCCAGACAGTCAAGCTCTTGCTGCTCCTCACCAGCCATTCCCAGCGCATCTAGAGCACCACAGACATCGGGGCTCCGGGCATTCCCTGACCAACAGGGCTTCAACATTTACCACCAGCTGCACCTGGGCGCCCACTGAAATAAAACCCCGAAAAATCACGAACGTCGGACGATTGCACCCACACAGAAAGTGCCAGCCAGTCAAGCTCATGCTGCTCCTCACCTCCCATTCCCAGCGCATCTACAGCACCACAGACATCGGGGCTCCGGGCTTTCCCTGACCAACAGGGCTTAGAAGTTTACCACCAGCTGAACCTGGGCGCCCAGTGAATAAAAATCCCCAAAAATCACAAACGTCCGACGATTGCTCCCACACCAAAAGTGCCAGCAACACAAGCTCTTGCTGCTCCTCACCGGCCATTGGCAGCGCATCTACAGCACCACAGACATCGGGGCTCCGGGCTTTCGCTGACAAACAGGGGTTCGACGTTTACCACCAGCTGCACATGGGCGCCCACTGAAAAAAAACCCCGAAAAATCACAAATGTTGGACGATTCCTGCCACACCTTAAATGCCAGCCTGTCAAGCTCTTGCTGCTCCTCACCGGCCATTCCCAGCGCATCTACAGCACCACAGACATCGGGGCTCTGGACTTTCCCTGACCAACAGGGCTTTGACTGTTACCACCAGCTGCACCTGGGCTCCCACTGAAAAAAAACCCCGAATAATCACAAACGTCGGACGATTGCTCCCACACCAAAATTGCCAGCCAGTCAAGCTCTTGCTGCTCCTCACCGGCCATTGGCAGCGCATCTACAGCACCACAGACATCGGGGCTCTGGGCTTTCCCTGACCAAAAGGGCTTCGACGTTTACCACCAGGTGTACCTGGTCGCCCACTGAAAAAATACCCCGAAAAATCACGAACGTCGGACGATTGCTCCCACACCGAATGTGCCAGCCTGTCAAGCTCTTGCTGCTCCTCACCGGCCATTCCCAGCGCATCTACAGCATCACAGACATCGGGGCTCCGGGCTTTCCCTGACCAACAGGGCTTCGACGTTTACCACCAGCTGCACCTGGGCGCCCACTGAAAAGAACCCCGAAAAATCAGAAACGTCGGACGATTGCTCCGACACCAAAAGTGCCAGCCAGTCAAGCTCTTGGTGCTTCTCACCAGCCATTCCCAGCGCATCTACAGCACCACAGATACCGGGGCTCCGGGCTTTCCCTGACCAACAGGGCTTCGACATTTACCACCAGCTGCACCTGGGCGCCCACTGAAATAAAACCCCGAAAAATCACGAACGTCGGACAATTGCTCCCACACCGAAAGTGCCAGCCAGTCAAGCTCTTGCTGCTCCTCACCGGCCATTCCCAGCGCATCTACAGCACCACAGACATCGCGGCTCTGGGCTTTCCCTGACCAACAGGGCTTCGACATTTACCACCAGGTGCACCTGGGCGCCCACTGAAAAAAATAAACGAAAAATAACAAAAGTCGGACGATTGCTCCCACAGCGAAAGTGCCAGCCAGTCAAGCTCTTGCTGCTCCTCACCGGCCATTGGAGGCGCATCTACAGCACCACAGACATCGGGGCTCCGGGCTTTCCCTGACCAACACGTCTTCGACGTTTACCACCCGCTGCACCTGGGCTCCCACTGAAAAGAACCCCGAAAAATCACAAACGTCGGACGATTGCTCCCACACCAAAAGTGCCAGCCAGTCAAGCTCTTCCTGCTCCTCACCGGGCATTGGCAGTGCATCTACAGCACCACAGATATCAGGGCTCCGGGCTTTCCCTGACTAACAGGGATTCGACGTTTACCACCCGCTGCACCTGGGCTCCCACTGAAAAGAACCCCGAAAAATCACGAACATCGGACGATTACTCCCACACCGAAAGTGCCAGCAACTCAAGCTCTTGCTGCTACTCACCGGCCATTCCCAGCGCATCTACAGCACTACAGACATCGGGGCTCCGGGCTTTCCCTGACCAACAGGGCTTCGACGTTTACCACCAGCTGCAGCTGGGCGCACACTGAAAAAAAACCCTGAAACATCAAAAACGTCGGACGATTGCTCCCACACCGAAAGTGCCAGCCTGTCAAGCTCTTGCTGCTCCTCACCAGCCATTCCCAGCGCATCTACAGCACCACAGACATCGGGGCTCCGGGCTTTCCCTGACCAACAGGGCTTCGACGTTTACCACCCGCTGCACCTGGGCGCCCACTGAAATAAAACCCCGAAAAATCACGAACGTCGGACAACTGCTCCCACACCGAAAGTGCCAGCAACTCAAGCTCTTGCTGCTACTCACCGGACTTTGGCAGTGCATCTACAGCACCACAGACATCGGGGTTCTCCGCTTTCCCTGACCAACAGGGCTTCGACGTTTACCACCAGCTGCACCTGGGCGCCCACTGAAAAAAATAAATGAAAAATCACGAACGTCGGACGATTGCTCCCACACCAAAAGTGCCAGCCAGTCAAGCTCTTGCTGCTCCTCACCGGCCATTCCCAGCGCATCTACAGCACCACAGACATCGGGGCTCCGGGCTTTCCCTGACCAACAGGGCTTCGACGTTTACCACCAGCTGAACCTGGGCTCCCACTGAAAAGAACCCCGAAAAATCACGAACGTCGGACGATTACTCCCACACCGAAAGTGCCAGCAACTCAAGCTCCTGCTGCTCCTCACCGGCCATTCCCAGCGCATCTACAGCACCACAGACATCGGGGCTCCGGGCTTTCCCTGACCAACAGGGCTTCGACGTTTACCACCAGCTGCACCTGGGCGCCCACTGAAAGTAAAACCCCGAAGAATCACGAACGTCGGACGATTGCTCCCACACCGAAAGTGCCAGCCAGTCAAGCTCTTGCTGCTCATCACCGGCCATTGCCAGCCCATCTACAGCACCACAGACATCGGGGCTCCGGGCTTTCCCTGATGAACAGGGCTTCGACATTTACCATCAGCTGCACCTGGGCGCCCACTGAAAGTAAAACCCCGAAAAATCACGAACGTCGGACGACTCCTCCCACACCGAAAGTGCCAGCAACTCAAGCTCTTGCTGCTACTCACCGGACTTTGGCAGTGCATCTACAGCACCACAGACATCGGGGCTCCGGGCTTTCCCTGAACAACAGGGCTTCAACGTTTACCACCAGCTGCACCTGGGCGCCCACTGAAAAAAATAAACGAAAAATCACGAACATCGCACGATTGCTCCCACACCGAAAGTGCCAGCAAATCAAGCTCTTGCTGCTCCTCACCGGCCATTCCCAGCGCATCTACAGCACCACAGACATCGGGGCTCCGGGCTTTCCCTGACCAACAGGGCTTCTACATTTACCACCAGCTGCACCTGGTTACACACTGAAAAAAAACCCTGAAAAATCACAAACGTCGGACGATTGCTCCCACACCGAAAGTGCCAGCAACTCAAGCTCTTGCTGCACCTCACCGGCCATTCGCAGCGCAACTACAGCACCACAGACATCGGGGCTCCGGGCTTTCCCTGACCAACAGGGCTTCGACATTTACCACCAGCTGCACCTGGTCACCCACTGAAATAAAACCCCCAAAAATCACGAACGTCGGACGATTGCTCCCACACCCAAAGTGCCAGCCAGTCAAGCTCTTGCTGCTCCTCACCGGACTTTGGCAGTGCATCTACAGCACCACAGACATCGGGGCTCCGGGCTTTCCCTGACCAACAGGGCTTCGACGTTTACCACCAGCTGCACCTGGGCTCCCACTGAAAAAAAACCCCGAATAATCACAAACATCGGACTATTGCTCCCACACCAAAAGTGCCAGCCAGTCAAGCTCTTGCTGCTCCTCACCGGCCATTCCCAGCGCATCTACAGCACCACAGACATCGGGGCTCCGGGCTTTCCCTGACCAACAGGGCTTCGACGTTTACCACCCGCTGCACCTGGGCGCCCACGGAAAAAAAACCCCGAAAAATCACGAACGTCGGACGATTCCTCCCACACCGAAAGTGCCAGCAACTCAAGCTCTTGCTGCTACTCACCGGACTTTGGCAGTGCATCTACAGCACCACAGACATCAGGGTTCTGCGCTTTCCCTGACCAACAGGGCTTCAACGTTTACCACCCGCTGCACCTGGGCGCCCACTGAAATAAAACCCCGAAAAATCACGAACGTCCGACGATTGCTCCCACACCCAAAGTGCCAGCCAGTCAAGCTCTTGCTGCTCCTCACCGGCCATTGGCAGCGCATCTACAGCACCACAGACATCGGGGCTCCGGGCTTTCCCTGACCAACAGGGCTTCGACGTTTACCACCAGCTGCACCTGGGCTCCCACTGAAATAAAACCCCGAAAAATCACGAACGTCGGACGATTGCTCCCACACCAAAAGTGCCAGCAACTCAAGCTCTTGCTACCGCTCACCGGCCATTCCCAGCGCATCTACAGCACCACAGATATCGGGGCTCCGGGCTTTCCCTGACAAACAGGGCTTCGACATTTACCACCAGCTGCACCTGGGCGCCCACTGAAATAAAACCCCGAAAAATCACGAACATCGGACGATTGCTCCCACACCAAAAGTGCCAGCAACTTAAACTCTTGCTGCTACTCACCGGACTTTGGCAGTGCATCTACAGCACCACAGACATCGGGGTTCTGCGCTTTCCCTGACCAACAGGGCTTCGACGTTTACCACCAGCTGAAATTGGGCGCCCGCTGAAAAAACTAAAAGAAAAATCACGAACGTCGGACGATTCCTCCCACAGCAAAAGTGCCAGCAAGTCAAGCTCTTGCTGCTCCTCACCAGCCATTCCCAGCGCATCTACAGCGCCACAGACATCGCGGCTCCGGGCTTTCCCTGACCAACAGGGCTTCGACGTTTACCACCAGCTGCACCTGGTTGCCCACTGAAAAAAAAACCCTGAAAAATCAAAAACGTCGGACGATTGATCCCACACCGAAAGTGCCAGCCAGTCAAGCTCTTGCTGCTTCCAACCAGCCATTTCCAGCGCATCTACAGCGCCACAGACATCGGGGCTCCGGGCTTTCCCTGACGAACCGGGCTTCGACATTTACCACCAGCTGCACCTGGGTGCCCACTGAAAAAAAAACCCCGAAAAATCACGAACGTCGGACGATTGCTCCCACACCAAAAGTGCCAGCCAGTCAAGCTCTTGCTGCTCCTCACCGGAATTTGGCAGCCCATCTACAGCACCACAGACATCGGGGCTCCGGGCTTTCCCTGACCAACAGGGCTTCGACGTTTACCACCAGCTGCACCTGGTTACCCACTGAAAAAAAACCCTGAAAAATCACGAACGTCGGACGATTGCTCCCACACCGAAACTGCCAGCCAGTCAAGCTCTTGCTGCTCCTCACCGGCCATTCCCAGCGCATCTACAGCACCACAGATATCGGGGTTCTGCGCTTTCCCTGACCAACAGGGCTTCGACGTTTACCACCAGCTGAACCTGGGCGCCCGCTGAAAAAAATAAAAGAAAAATCACGAACATCGGACGATTGCTCCCACACCGAAAGTGCCAGCCAGTCAAGCTCTTGCTGCTCCTCACCGGCCATTCCCAGGGCATCTACAGCACCACAGACATCGGGGCTGTGGGCTTTCCCTGACCAACAGGGCTTCGACATTTACCACCAGCTGAACCTGGTTACCCACTGAAAAAAAACCCTGAAAAATCAAAAACGTCGGACGATTGCTCCCACACCGAAAGTGCCAGCAACTCAAGCTCTTGCTGCTCCTCACCGGACTTTGGCAGCGCATCTACAGCACCACAGACATCGGGGCTCCGGGCTTTCCCTGACGAACAGGGCTTCGACGTTTACCACCAGCTGCACCTGGGCGCCCACTGAAATAAAACCCCGAAAAATCACGAACGTCGGACGATTGCTCCCACACTGAAAGTGCCAGCCAGTCAAGCTCTTGCTGCTCCTCACCGGCCATTCCCAGCGCATCTACAGCACCACAGACATCGGCGCTCCGGGCTTTCCCTGACCAACAGGGCTTCGACATTTACCACCAGCTGCACCTGGGCGCCCACTGAAATAAAACCCCCAAAAATCACGAACGTCGGACGATTGCTCCCACACCGAAAGTGCCAGGCAGTCAAGCTCTTGCTGCTCCTCACCGGACTTTGGCAGTGCATCTACAGCACCACAGACATCGGGGCTCCGGGCTTTCCCTGACCAACAGGGCTTCGACGTTTACCACCAGCTGCACCTGGGCGCCCACTGAAAAAAAACCCCGAAAAATCACGAACGTCGGACGATTGTTCCCACACCGAAAGTGCCAGCAACACAAGCTCTTGCTGCTCCTCACCGGCCATTCCCAGCGCATCTACAGCACCACAGACATCGGGGCTCCGGGCTTTCCCTGACCAACAGGCCTTCGACATTTCCCACCAGCTGCACCTGGTTACCCACTGAAAAAAAACCCTGAAAAATCAAAAACGTCGGACGATTGCTCCCACACCGAAAGTGCCAGCAACTCAAGCTCTTGCTGCTCCTCACCGGCCACTGGCAGCGCATCTACAGCACCACAGACATCAGGGCTCCGGGATTTCCCTGACCAACAGGCCTTCGACATTTACCACCAGCTGCACCTGGGCGCCCACTGAAATAAAACCGCGAAAAATCACAAACGTCGGACGATTGCTCCCACACTGAAAGTGCCAGCAACTCAAGCGCTTGCTGCTACTCACCGGCCATTCCCAGCGCATCTACAGCACCACAGACATCGGGGCTCCGGGCTTTCCCTGACCAACTGGGCTTCGACGTTTACAACCAGCTGAACCTGGGCGCCCACTGAAATAAAACCCCCAAAAATCACGAACGTCGGACGATTGCTCCCACACCAAAAGTGCCAGCCAGTCAAGCTCTTGCTGCTCCTCACCGGACTTTGGCAGCGCATCTACAGCACCACAGACATCGGGGCTCCGGGCTTTCCCTGACCAACAGGGCTTCGACGTTTACCACCAGCTGCACCTGGGCTCCCACTGAAAAAACACCCCGAATAATCACAAACATCGGACTATTGCTCCCACACCAAAAGTGCCAGACAGTCAACCTCTTGCTGCTCGTCACCGGCCATTGGCAGCGCATCTACAGCACCACGGACATCGGGGCTCCGGGCTTTCCCTGACCAACAGGGCTTCGACGTTTACCACCAGCTGAACCTGGGCGCCCACTGAAAAAAATAAACGAAAAATCACGAACATCGGACGATTGCTCCCACACCGAAAGTGCCAGCAACTCAAGCTCTTGCTGCTCCTCACCGCCCATTCCCAGCGCATCTACAGCACCACAGACATCGCGGCTCTGGGCTTTCTCTGACGAACGGGGCTTGGACATTTACCACCAGCTGCACCTGGTTACCCACTGAAAAAAAACCCTGAAAAATCACAAATGTCGGACGATTCCTGCCACACCTTAAATGCCAGCCTGTCAAGCTCTTGCTGCTACTCACCGGCCATTCCCAGCTCATCTACAGCACCACAGACATCGCGGCTCCGGGCTTTCCCTGACCAACAGGGCTTCGACGTTTACCACCAGCTGCACCTGGGCGCCCACTGAAAAAAATAAACGAAAAATCACAAACGTCGGACGATTGCTCCCACACCGAAAGTGCCAGACAGTCAAGCTCTTGCTGCTCCTCACCGGCCATTGGCAGCGCAACTACAGCACCACAGACATCGCGGCTCCGGGCTTTCCCTGACCAACAGGGCTTCGACATTTACCACCAGCTGCACCTGGGAGCCCACTGAAATAAAACCCCGAAAAATCACGAACGTCGGACGATTGCTCCCACAACGAAAGTGCCAGCCTGTCAAGGTCTTGCTGCTCCTCACCGGCCATTGGCAGCGCATCTACAGCACCACAGACATCGGAGCTCCGGGCTTTCCCTGACCAACAGGGCTTCGACGTTTACCACTCGCTGCACCTGGGCTCCCACTGAAAAGAACCCCGAAAAATCACGAACGTCGGACGATTGCTCCCACACCGAAAGTGCCAGCAACACAAGCTCTTGCTGCTCCTCACCGGCCATTCCCAGCGCATCTACAGCACCACAGACATCGGGGCTCCGGGCTTTCCCTGACGAACAGGGCTTCGACGTTTACCACCAGCTGAACCTGGGCGCCCACTGGAAAAAAAACCCGAAAAATCACGAACGTCGGACGATTGTTCCCACATTGAAAGTGCCAGCCAGTCAAGCTCTTGCTGCTCCTCACCGGTCATTGGCGGCGCATCTACAGCACCACAGACATCGCGGCTCCGGGCTTTCCCTGACCATCAGGGCTTCGACATTTACCACCAGCTGAACCTGGGCCCCCACTGAAATAAAACCCCGAAAAATCACGAACGTCGGACGATTGCTCCCACACCAAAAGTGCCAGACAGTCAAGCTCTAGCTGCTGAACACCGGCCATTCCCAGCGCATCTACAGCACCACAGACATCGGGGCTCCGGGCTTTCCCTGACCAACAGGGCTTCGACATTTACCACCAGCTGCACCTGGGCGCCCACTGAAAGTAAAACCCCGAAAAATCACGAACATCGGACGATTGCTCCCACACCGAAAGTGCCAGCAACACAAGCTCTTGCTGCTCCTCACCGCCCATTCCCAGCGCATCTACAGCACCACAGACATCGGGGCTCCGGGCTTTCCCTGACGAACAGGGCTTCGACGTTTACCACGAGCTGCACCTGGGCGCCCACTGAAAAAAATAAACGAAAAATCATGAACATCGGACGATTGCTCCCACACCGAAAGTGCCAGCAACTCAAGCTCTTGCTGCTACTCACCGCCCATTGGCAGGGCATCTACAGCACCACAGACATCGGGGCTCCGAGCTTTCCCTGACCAACAGGGCTTCAACGTTTACCACCAGCTGCACCTGGGTGCCCACTGAAATAAAACCCCGAAAAATCACAAACGTCGGACGATTGCTCCCACAACGAAAGTGCCAGCCAGTCAAGCTCTTGCTGCTCCTCCCCGGACACTCCCAGTGCATCTACAGCACCACAGACATCGGGGCTCCGAGCTTTCCCTGACCAACAGGGCTTCAACGTTTACCACCAGCTGCACCTGGGCGCCCACTGAAAAAAACCCCAAAAATCACGAACGTCGGACGATTGCACCCACACCGAAAGTGCCAGACAGTCAAGCTCTTGCTGCTCCTCACCGGCCATTGGCAGCGCATCTACAGCACCACAGACATCGGGGCTCCGGGCTTTCCCTGACCAACAGGGCTTCGACGTTTACCACCCGCTGAACCTGGGCGCCCACTGAAAAAAATTAAAGAAAAATCACGAACGTCGGACGATTGCTCCCACAGCAAAAGTGCCAGCCAATGAAGCTCTTGCTGCTCCTCACCGGCCATTCCCAGCGCATCTACAGCACCACAGACATCGGGGCTCCGGGCTTTCCCTGACCAACAGGGCTTCGACATTTACCACCAGCTGCACCTGGTTACCCACTGAAAAAAAACCCTGAAAAATCAAAAACGTCGGACGATTGCTCCCACACTGAAAGTGTGGGCAACTCAAGCTCTTGCTGCTCCTCACCGGCTATTGGCAGCGCATCTACAGCACCACAGACATCGGGGCTCCGGGCTTTCCCTGACCAACAGGGCTTCGACGTTTACCACCAGCTGAACCTGGGCGCCCACTGAAAGTAAAACCCCGAAGAATCACGAACGTCGGACGATTGCTCCCACACCAAAAGTGCCAGCAACACAAGCTCTTGCTGCTCCTCACCAGCCATTCCCAGCGTATCTACAGCACCACAGACATCGGGGCTCCGGGCTTTCCCTGACCAACAGGGCTTCGACGTTTACCACCAGCTGAACCTGGGCGCCCACTGAAAGTAAAACCCCGAAGAATCACGAACGTCGGACGATTGCTCCCACACCAAAAGTGCCAGCCAGTCAAGCTCTTGCTGCTCCTCACCGCCCATTCCCAGCGCATCTACAGCACCACAGACATCGGGGCTCCGGGCTTTCCCTGACCAACAGGGCTTCGACGTTTACCACCAGCTGCACCTGTGCGCCCACTGAAAGTAAAACCCTGAAAAATCACGAACGTCGGACGATTGCTCCCACACCGAAAGTGCCAGCCAGTCAAGCTCTAGCTGCTGAACACCGGCCATTCCCAGCGCATCTACAGCACCACAGACATCGGGGCTCCGGGCTTTCCCTGACCAACAGGGCTTAGAAGTTTACCACCAGCTGAACCTGGGCGCCCACTGAAATAAAACCCCGAAAAATCACGAACGTCGGACGATTCCTCCCTCACCGAAAGTGCCAGCAACTCAAGCTCTTGCTGCTACTCACCGGACTTTGGCAGTGCATCTACAGCACCACAGACATCGGGGTTCTGCGCTTTCCCTGACCAACAGGGCTTCAACGTTTACCACCAGCTGAACCTGGGCGCCCAC
This sequence comes from Chlamydotis macqueenii, assembly GCF_036417535.1. NCBI lineage: Eukaryota > Metazoa > Chordata > Aves > Otidiformes > Otididae > Chlamydotis > Chlamydotis macqueenii. The sequence continues at coordinate 118,073 of NW_028239130.1, forward strand.
TGAAAAAAATAAACGAAAAATCACGAACATCGCACGTTTGCTCCCACACCGAAAGTGCCAGCCAGTCAAGCTCTTGCTGCTCCTCACCGGCCATTCCCAGCGCATCTACAGCACCACAGACATCGGGGCTCCGGGCTTTCCCTGACCAACAGGCCTTCGACGTTTACCACTCGCTGAACCTGGGCTCCCACTGAAAAGAACCCCGAAAAATCACGAACGTCGGACGATTGCTCCCACACCAAAAGTGCCAGCCAGTCAACCTCTTGCTGCTCCTCACCGGCCATTGGCAGCGCATCTACAGCACCACAGACATCTAGGCTCCGGGCTTTCCCTGACCAACAGGGCTTCGACGTTTACCACCAGCTGAACCTGGGAGCCCAGTGAAATAAAACCCCGAAAAATCACGAACGTCGGACGATTCCTCCCACACCGAAAGTGCCAGCAACTCAAGCTCTTGCTGCTCCTCACCGGCCATTCCCAGCGCATCTACAGCACCACAGACATCGGGGCTCTGGGCTTTCCCTGACCAACAGGCCTTCGACGTTTACCACCAGCTGCACCTGGGCTCCCACTGAAAAGAACCCCGAAAAATCACGAACGTCGGACGATTGCTCCCACACCAAAAGTGCCAGACAGTCAAGCTCTAGCTGCTGAACACCGGCCATTCCCAGCGCATCTACAGCACCACAGACATCGGGGCTCCGGGCTTTCCCTGACCAACTGGGCTTCGACGATTACCACCAGCTGAACCTGGGCGCCCACTGAAATAAAACCCCGAAAAATCACGAACGTCCGACGATTGCTCCCACACCCAAAGTGCCAGCCAGTCAAGCTCTTGCTGCTCCTCAGCGGAGATTGGCAGCACATCTACAGCACCACAGACATCGGGGCTCCGGGCTTTCCCTGACCAACAGGGCTTCGACGTTTACCACCAGCTGAACCTGGGCGCCCACTGGAAAAAAAACCCGAAAAATCACGAACGTCGGACGATTGCTCCCACAACGAAAGTGCCAGCAACTCAAGCTCTTGCTGCTCCTCACCGGCCATTGGCAGCACATCTACAGCACCACAGACATCGGGGCTCCGGGCTTTCCCTGACCATCAGGGCTTCGACATTTACCACCAGCTGCACCTGGGCTCCCACTGAAATAAAACCCCGAAAAATCACGAACGTCGGACGATTGCTCCCACAACGAAACTGCCAGCAACTCAAGCTCTTGCTGCTACTCACCGGACTTTGGCAGTGCATCTACAGCACCACAGACATCGGGGCTCCAGGCTTTCCCTGACGAACAGCGTTCGACGTTTACCACCAGCTGCACCTGGGCGCCCACTGAAAAAAATAAACGAAAAATCATGAATATCGGACGATTGCTCCCACACCGAAACTGCCAGCAACTCAAGCTCTTGCTGCTACTCACTGCCCATTGGCAGGGCATCTACAGCACCACAGACATCGGGGCTCCGAGCTTTCCCTGACCAACTGGGCTTCAACGTTTACCACCCGCTGCACCTGGGCGCCCACTGAAAAAAATAAACGAAAAATCACAAACGTCGGACGATTGCTCCCACACCGAAAGTGCCAGCCAGTCAAGCTCTTGCTGCTCCTCACCGGCCATTGGCAGCGCATCTACAGCACCACAGACATCGCGGCTCCGGGCTTTCCCTGACCAACAGGGCTTCGACATTTACCACCAGCTGCACCTGGGAGCCCACTGAAATAAAACCCCGAAAAATCACGAACGTCGGACGATTGCTCCCACAACGAAAGTGCCAGCCTGTCAAGGTCTTGCTGCTCCTCACCGGCCATTGGCAGCGCATCTACAGCACCACAGACATCGGAGCTCCGGGCTTTCCCTGACCAACAGGGCTTCGACGTTTACCACTCGCTGCACCTGGGCTCCCACTGAAAAGAACCCCGAAAAATCACGAACGTCGGACGATTGCTCCCACACCGAAAGTGCCAGCAACACAAGCTCTTGCTGCTCCTCACCGGCCATTCCCAGCGCATCTACAGCACCACAGACATCGGGGCTCCGGGCTTTCCCTGACAAACAGGGCTTCGACGTTTACCACCAGCTGAACCTGGGCGCCCACTGGAAAAAAAACCCGAAAAATCACGAACGTCGGATGAATGTTCCCACATTGAAAGTTCCAGCCAGTCAAGCTCTTGCTGCTCCTCACCGGCCATTGGCAGCGCATCTACAGCACCACAGACATCGCGGCTCCGGGCTTTCCCTGACCATCAGGGCTTCGACATTTACCACCAGCTGAACCTGGGCGCCCACTGAAAGTAAAACCCCGAAAAATCACGAACGTCGGACGATTGCTCCCACACCGAAAGTGCCAGCCAGTCAAGCTCTTGCTGCTCCTCACCGGCCACTGGCAGTGCATCTACAGCACCACAGACATCGGGGCTCCGGGCTTTCCCTGACCAACTGGGCTTCGACGTTTACAACCAGCTGAACCTGGGCGCCCACTGAAATAAAACCCCCAAAAATCACGAACGTCGGACGATTGCTCCCACACCAAAAGTGCCAGCCAGTCAAGCTCTTGCTGCTCCTCACCGGACTTTGGGAGCGCATCTACAGCACCACAGACATCGGGGCTCCGGGCTTTCCCTGACCAACAGGGCTTCGACGTTTACCACCAGCTGCACCTGGGCTCCCACTGAAAAAACACCCCGAATAATCACAAACATCGGACTATTGCTCCCACACCAAAAGTGCCAGACAGTCAACCTCTTGCTGCTCCTCACCGGCCATTGGCAGCGCATCTACAGCACCACAGACATCGGGGCTCCGGGCTTTCCCTGACCAACAGGGCTTCGACGTTTACCACCAGCTGAACCTGGGCGCCCACTGAAAAAAATAAACTAAAAATCACGAACATCGGACGATTGCTCCCACACCGAAAGTGCCAGCCAGTCAAGCTCTTGCTGCTCCTCACCGGCCATTGGCAGCGCATCTACAGCACCACAGACATCGGGGCTCCGGGATTTCCCTGACCAACAGGGCTTCGACATTTACCACCAGCTGCACCTGGGTGCCCACTGAAATAAAACCCCGAAAAATCACGAACGTCGGACGATTGCTCCCACACCGAAAGTGCCAGCAACTCAAGCTCTTGCTGTTCCTCACCGGCCATTCCCAGCGCATCTACAGCACCACAGACATCGGGGCTCCGGGCTTTCCCTGACCAACAGGGCTTCGACGTTTACCACCAGCTGAACCTGGGCGCCCACTGAAAAAAAACCCTGAAAAATCACAAACATCGCACGATTGCTCCCACACCGAAAGTGCCAGCCAGTCAAGCTCTTGCTGCTCCTCACCGGCCATTCCCAGCGCATCTACAGCACCACAGACATCGGGGCTCCGGGCTTTCCCTGACCAACTGGGCTTCGACGTTTACCACCCCCTGCACCTGGGCGCCCACTGAAAAAAATAAACGAAAAATCACGAACGTCGGACGATTGCTCCCACACCGAAAGTGCCAGCCAGTCAAGCTCTTGCTGCTCCTCACCGGCCACTGGCAGCGCATCTACAGCACCACAGACATCGCGGCTCCGGGCTTTCCCTGACCATCAGGGCTTCGACATTTACCACCAGCTGAACCTGGGCCCCCACTGAAATAAAACCCCGAAAAATCACGAACGTCGGACGATTGCTCCCACAACGAAAGTGCCAGCAACTCAAGCTCTTGCTGCTACTCACCGGACCTTGGCAGCGCATCTACAGCACCACAGACATCGGGGCTCCGGGCTTTCCCTGACCAACAGGGCTTCGACGTTTACCACCAGCTGAACCTGGGCGCCCACTGAAAGTAAAACCCCGAAAAATCACGAACGTCGGACGATTGCTCCCACACCGAAAGTGCCAGCCAGTCAAGCTCTTGCTGCTCCTCACCGCCCATTCCCAGCGCATCTACAGCACCACAGACATCGGGGCTCCGGGCTTTCCCTGACGAACAGGGCTTCGACGTTTACCACCAGCTGAACCTGGGAGCCCAGTGAAATAAAACCCCGAAAAATCACGAACGTCGGACGATTCCTCCCACACCGAAAGTGCCAGCAACTCAAGCTCTTCCTGCTCCTCACCGGCCATTCCCAGCGCATCTACAGCACCACAGACATCGGGGCTCTGGGCTTTCCCTGACCAACAGGCCTTCGACGTTTACCACCAGCTGCACCTGGGCTCCCACTGAAAAGAACCCCGAAAAATCACGAACGTCGGACGATTGCTCCCACACCAAAAGTGCCAGACAGTCAAGCTCTAGCTGCTGAACACCGGCCATTCCCAGCGCATCTACAGCACCACAGACATCGGGGCTCCGGGCTTTCCCTGACCAACTGGGCTTCGACGTTTACCACCAGCTGAACCTGGGCGCCCACTGAAATAAAACCCCGAAAAATCACGAACGTCGGACGATTGCTCCCACACCCAAAGTGCCAGCCAGTCAAGCTCTTGCTGCTCCTCAGCGGCGATTGGCAGCACATCTACAGCACCACAGACATCGGGGCTGTGGGCTTTCCCTGACCAACAGGGCTTCGACGTTTACCACCAGCTGAACCTGGGCGCCCACTGGAAAAAAAACCCGAAAAATCACGAACGTCGGACGATTGCTCCCACAACGAAAGTGCCAGCAACTCAAGCTCTTGCTGCTCCTCACCGGCCATTGGCAGCACATCTACAGCACCACAGACATCGGGGCTCCGGGCTTTCCCTGACCATCAGGGCTTCGACATTTACCACCAGCTGCACCTGGGCTCCCACTGAAATAAAACCCCGAAAAATCACGAACGTCGGACGATTGCTCCCACAACGAAACTGCCAGCAACTCAAGCTCTTGCTGCTACTCACCGGACTTTGGCAGTGCATCTACAGCACCACAGACATCGGGGCTCTAGGCTTTCCCTGACGAACAGCGTTCGACGTTTACCACCAGCTGCACCTGGGCGGCCACTGAAAAAAATAAACGAAAAATCATGAATATCGGACGATTGCTCCCACACCGAAACTGCCAGCAACTCAAGCTCTTGCTGCTACTCACTGCCCATTGGCAGGGCATCTACAGCACCACAGACATCGGGGCTCCGAGCTTTCCCTGACCAACAGGGCTTCGACGTTTACCACCAGCTGAACCTGGGCGCCCACTGAAAAAAATAAACTAAAAATCACGAACATCGGACGATTGCTCCCACACCGAAAGTGCCAGCCAGTCAAGCTCTTGCAGTTCCTCACCGGCCACTGGCAGCGCATCTACAGCACCACAGACATCGGAGCTCCGGGCTTTCCCTGACCAACAGGGCTTCGACGTTTACCACTCGCTGCACCTGGGCTCCCACTGAAAAGAACCCCGAAAAATCACGAACGTCGGACGATTGCTCCCACACCGAAAGTGCCAGCCTGTCAAGCTCTTGCTGCTCCTCACCGGCCATTCCCAGCGCATCTACAGCACCACAGACATCGGGGCTCCGGGCTTTCCCTGACGAACAGGGCTTCGACGTTTACCACCAGCTGAACTTGGGCGCCCACTGGAAAAAAAACCCGAAAAATCACGAACGTCGGACGATTATTCCCACATTGAAAGTGGCAGCCAGTCAAGCTCTTGCTGCTCCTCACCGGCCATTGGCAGCGCATCTACAGCACCACAGACATCGGGGCTCCGGGCTTTCCCTGACCATCAGGGCTTCGACATTTACCACCAGCTGAACCTGGGCGCCCACTGAAAAAAATAAACTAAAAATCACGAACGTCGGACGATTGCTCCCACACTGAAAGTGCCAGCAACTCAAGCTCTTGCTGCTACTCACCTCCCATTCCCAGCGCATCTACAGCACCACAGACATCGGGGCTCCGGGCTTTCCCTGACCAACTGGGCTTCGACGTTTACCACCAGCTGAACCTGGGCGCCCACTGAAATAAAACCCCCAAAAATCACAAACGTCGGACTATTGCTCCCACACTGAAAGTGCCAGCCAGTCAAGCTCTTGCTGCTCCTCACCGGCCATTCCCAGCGCATCTACAGCACCACAGACATCGGGGCTCCGGGCTTTCCCTGACCAACAGGGCTTCGACATTTACCACCAGCTGCACCTGGGCGCCCAGTGAAAAAAAAACCCCAAAAATCACGAACGTCAGACGATTGCACCCACATCGAAAGTGCCAGCATGTCAGCCTCTTGCTGCTCCTCACCGGCTATTGGCAGCGCATCTACAGCACCACAGACATCGGGGCTCCGGGATTTCCCTGACCAACAGGGCTTCGACGTTTACCACCAGCTGCACCTGGTTACGCACTGAAAAAAAACCCTGAAAAATCAAAAACGTCGGACGATTGCTCCCACACCGAAAGTGCCAGCCAGTCAAGCTCTTGCTGCTCCTCACCGGCCATTCCCAGCGCATCTACAGCACCACAGACATCGGGGCTCTGGGCTTTCCCTGACGAACAGGGCTTCGACATTTACCACCAGCTGCACCTGGGCGCCCACTGAAAAAAATAAACGAAAAATCACAAATGTCGGACGATTCCTGCCACACCTTAAATGCCAGCCTGTCAAGCTCTTGCTGCGCCTCACCGCCCATTCCCAGCGCATCTACAGCACCACAGACATCAGGGCTCTGGACTTTCCCTGACGAACACGGCTTCGACGTTTACCACCCGCTGCACCTGGGCGCCCACTGAAAAAAATAAATGAAAAATCACAAACGTCGGACGATTGCTCCCACACCGAAAGTGCCAGCCAGTCAAGCTCTTGCTGCTCCTCACCAGACTTTGGCAGTGCATCTACAGCACCACAGACATTGGGGTTCTGCGCTTTCCCTGAACAACAGGGCTTCGACGTTTACCACCAGCTGAACCTGGGCGCCCACTGAAAAAAAACCCCGAAAAATCACGAACGTCGGACGATTGCTCCCACACCGAAAGTGCCAGACAGTCAAGCTCTTGCTGCTCCTCACCAGACTTTGGCAGTGCATCTACAGCACCACAGACATTGGGGTTCTGCGCTTTCCCTGAACAACAGGGCTTCGACGTTTACCACCAGCTGAACCTGGGCGCCCACTGAAAAAAAACCCCGAAAAATCACGAACGTCGGACGATTGCTCCCACACCGAAAGTGCCAGACAGTCAAGCTCTTGCTGCTCCTCACCGGCCATTGGCAGCTCATCTACAGCATCACAGATATCGGGGCTGCGGGCTTTCCGTGACCAACAGGGCTTCGACGTTTACCACCAGCTGAACCTGGGCGCCCACTGAAAGTAAGACCCTAAAAAATCACGAACGTCGGACGATTGCTCCCACACCGAAAGTGCCAGCCAGTCAAGCTCTTGCTGCTCCTCACCGGCCATTCCCAGCGCATCTACAGCACCACAGACATCGCGGCTCCGGGCTTTCCCTGACCAACAGGGCTTCGACATTTACCACCAGCTGCACCTGGTTACCCACTGAAAAAAAACCCTGAAAAATCAAAAACGTCGGACGATTGCTCCCACACCAAAAGTGCCAGCAACTCAAGCTCCTGCTGCTACTCACCGGACTTTGGCAGTGCATCTACAGCACCACAGACATCGGGGTTCTGCGCTTTCCCTGACCAACAGGGCTTCGACGTTTACCACCAGCTGCACCTGGGCGCCCACTGAAAAAAATAAACGAAAAATCACAAACGTCGGACGATTGCTCCCACACCGAAAGTGCCAGCCAGTCAAGCTCTTGCTGCTCCTCACCGGCCATTCCCAGCGCATCTACAGCACCACAGACATCAGGGCTCTGGACTTTCCCTGACGAACACGGCTTTGACGTTTACCACCGGCTGCTCCTGGGCGCCCACTGAAAAGAACCCCCAAAAAATCACGAACATCGGACGATTGCTCCCACACCGAAAGTGCCAGCAACTCAAGCTCTTGCTGCTCCTCAACTCCCATTCCCAGCGCATCTACAGCACCACAGACATCGGGGCTCTGGGCTTTCCCAGACAAACAGGGCTTCGACATTTACCACCAGCTGCACCTGGGCTCCCACTGAAAAGAACCCCGAAAAATCACGAACGTCGGACGATTGCTCCAACACCAAAAGTGCCAGTCAGTCAAGCTCTTACTGCTCCTCACCGGACTTTGGCAGCGGATCTACAGCACCACAGACATTTGGGCTCCTGGCATTCCCTGACCAACAGGGCTTCGACGTTTACCACCAGCTGCACCTGGGTGCCCCCTGAAAAAAATAAACGAAGAATCAAGAACATCGGACGATTGCTCCCACACCGAAAGTGCCAGCAACTCAAGCTCCTGCTGCTACTCACCGGACTTTGGCAGTGCATCTACAGCACCACAGACGTCGGGGTTCTGCGCTTTCCCTGACCAACAGGGCTTCGACATTTACCACCAGCTGAACGTGGGCGCCCACTGAAAAAAATAAACGAAAAATCACAAACGTCGGACGATTGCTCCCACACCGAAAGTGCCAGCCAGTCAAGCTCTTGCTGCTCCTCACCGGACTTTGGCAGCGGATCTACAGCACCACAGACATTTGGGCTCCTGGCATTCCCTGACCAACAGGGCTTCGACGTTTACCACCAGCTGCACCTGGGCGCCCACTGAAAAAGAAAACCCAAAAATCACAAATGTCGGACGATTCCTGCCACACCTTAAATGCCAGCCTGTCAAGCTCTGGCTGCCCCTCACCGCCCATTCCCAGCGCATCTACAGCACCACAGACATCGGGGCTCCGGGCTTTCCCTGACCAACAGGCCTTCGACGTTTACCACCAGCTGCACCTGGGCTCCCACTGAAAAGAACCCCGAAAAATCACGAACGTCGGACGATTGCTCCCACACCAAAAGTGCCAGACAGTCAAGCTCTAGCTGCTGAACACCGGCCATTCCCAGCGCATCTACAGCACCACAGACATCGGGGCTCCGGGCTTTCCCTGACCAACTGGGCTTCGACGATTACCACCAGCTGAACCTGGGCGCCCACTGAAATAAAACCCCGAAAAATCACGAACGTCCGACGATTGCTCCCACACCCAAAGTGCCAGCCAGTCAAGCTCTTGCTGCTCCTCAGCGGCGATTGGCAGCACATCTACAGCACCACAGACATCGGGGCTCCGGGCTTTCCCTGACCAACAGGGCTTCGACGTTTACCACCAGCTGAACCTGGGCGCCCACTGGAAAAAAAACCCGAAAAATCACGAACGTCGGACGATTGCTCCCACAACGAAAGTGCCAGCAACTCAAGCTCTTGCTGCTCCTCACCGGCCATTGGCAGCACATCTACAGCACCACAGACATCGGTGCTCCGGGCTTTCCCTGACCATCAGGGCTTCGACATTTACCACCAGCTGCACCTGGGCTCCCACTGAAATAAAACCCCGAAAAATCACGAACGTCGGACGATTGCTCCCACAACGAAACTGCCAGCAACTCAAGCTCTTGCTGCTACTCACCGGACTTTGGCAGTGCATCTACAGCACCACAGACATCGGGGCTCCAGGCTTTCCCTGACGAACAGCGTTCGACGTTTACCACCAGCTGCACCTGGGCGCCCACTGAAAAAAATAAACGAAAAATCATGAATATCGGACGATTGCTCCCACACCGAAACTGCCAGCAACTCAAGCTCTTGCTGCTACTCACTGCCCATTGGCAGGGCATCTACAGCACCACAGACATCGGGGCTCCGAGCTTTCCCTGACCAACTGGGCTTCAACGTTTACCACCAGCTGCACCTGGGCGCACACTGAAATAAAACTCCGAAAAATCACGAACGTCAGACGATTGCTCCCACAACGAAAGTGCCAGCAACTCAAGCTCTTGCTGCTACTCACCAGACTTTGGCAGTGCATCTACAGCACCACAGACATCGGGGCTCCGGGCTTTCCCTGACCAACAGGGCTTCGACGTTTACCACCAGCTGAACCTGGGCGCCCACTGAAAAAAATAAACTAAAAATCACGAACATCGGACGATTGCTCCCACACCGAAAGTGCCAGACAGTCAAGCTCTTGCTGCTCCTCACCGGCCATTGGCAGCTCATCTACAGCATCACAGATATCGGGGCTCCGGGCTTTCCGTGACCAACAGGGCTTCGACGTTTACCACCAGCTGAACCTGGGCGCCCACTGAAAGTAAAACCCCGAAAAATCACGAACATCGGACGATTGCTCCCACACCGAAAGTGCCAGCAACACAAGCTCTTGCTGCTCCTCACCGCCCATTCCCAGCGCATCTACAGCACCACAGACATCGGGGCTCTGGGCTTTCCCTGACCAACAGGGCTTCGACGTTTACTACCAGCTGAACCTGGGCGCCCACTGAAAAAAAACCCCGAAAAATCACAAACGTCGGACGATTGCTCCCACACCGAAAGTCCCAGCCAGTCAAGCTCTTGCTGCTCCTCACCGGCCATTCCCAGCGCATCTACAGCACCACAGACATCGCGGCTCCGGGCTTTCCCTCACCAACAGGGCTTCGACATTTACCACCAGCTGCACCTGGTTACCCACTGAAAAAAAACCCTGAAAAATCAAAAACGTCAGACGATTGCTCCCACACTGAAAGTGCCAGCCAGTCAAGCTCTTGCAGTTCCTCACCGGCCACTGGCAGCTCATCTACAGCACCACAGACATCGGGGCTCCGAGCTTTCCCTGACCAACAGGGCTTCGACGTTTACCACCAGCTGCACCTGGGTGCCCACTGAAAAAAATAAACGAAGAATCAAGAACATCGGACGATTGCTCCCACACCGAAAGTGCCAGCCAGTCAAGCTCTTGCTGCTCCTCACCGGTCATTGGCAGCGCATCTACAGTACCACAGACATCGGGGCTCCGGGCTTTCCCTGACCAACAAGGCTTCGACGTTTACCACCAGCTGAACCTGGGCGCCCACTGAAAGTAAAACCCCAAAAAATCACGAACGTCGGACGATTGCTCCCACACCGAAAGTGCCAGCAACTCAAGCTCCTGCTGCTACTCACCGGACTTTGGCAGTGCATCTACAGCACCACAGACGTCGGGGTTCTGCGCTTTCCCTGACCAACAGGGCTTCGACATTTACCACCAGCTGAACCTGGGCGCCCACTGAAAAAAATAAACGAAAAATCACGAACGTCGGACGATTGCTCCCACACCGAAAGTGCCAGCCAGTCAAGCTCTTGCTGCTCCTCACCGGACTTTGGCAGCGCATCTACAGCACCACAGACATTTGGCCTCCTGGCATTCCCTGACCAACAGGGCTTCGACGTTTACCACCAGCTGCACCTAGGCGCCCACTGAAAAAGAAAACCCAAAAATCACAAATGTCGGACGATTCCTGCCACACCTTAAATGCCAGCCTGTCAAGCTCTGGCTGCCCCTCACCGCCCATTCCCAGCGCATCTACAGCACCACAGACATTGGGGCTCCGGGCTTTCCCTGACCAACAGGGCTTCGACGTTTACCACCAGCTGCACCTGGGCTCCCACTGAAAAGAACCCCCGAAAAATCACGAACATCGGTCGATTGCTCCCACACCGAAAGTGCCAGCAACACAAGCTCTTGCTGCTCCTCACCGGCCGTTCCCAGCGCATCTACAGCACCACAGACATCGGGGCTCCGGGCTTTCCCTGACCAACAGGGCTTAGACGTTTACCACGAGCTGAACCTGGGCGCCCAGTGAATAAAAATCCCCAAAAATCACAAACGTCCGACGATTGCTCCCACACCAAAAGTGCCAGCAACACAAGCTCTTGCTGCTCCTCACCGCCCATTGGCAGCGCATCTACAGCACCACAGACATCGGGGCTCCGGGCTTTCCCTGACCAACAGGGCTTAGAAGTTTACTACCAGCTGAACTTGGGCGCCCACTGGAAAAAATATCCCCAAATATCACAAACGTCGGACGATTGCTCCCACACCGAAAGTGCCAGCCAGTCAAGCTCTTGCTGCTCCTCACCGGCCGTGGGCAGTGAATCTACAGCACCACAGACATCCCGGCTCCGGGCTTTCCCTGACGAACAGGGCTTCGACGTTTACCACCAGCTGCACCTGGGCGCCCACTGAAATAAATAAACGAAAAATCACAAACGTCGGACGATTGCTCCCACACCTGAAGTGCCAGCCAGTCAAGCTCTTGCTGCTCCTCACCAGACTTTGGCAGCGCATCTACAGCACCACAGACATCGGGGCTCCGGGCTTTCCCTGACCAACAGGGCTTCGACGTTTACCACCAGCTGCACCTCGGAGCCCGCTGAAAAAAACCCAGAAAAATCACAAACGTCGGACGATTGCTCCCACACCGAAAGTGCCAGCAACTCAAGCTCTTGCTGCTACTCACCGGACTTTGGCAGTGCATCTACAGCACCACAGACATCGGGGCTCCGGGCTTTCCCTGAACAACAGGGCTTCGACGTTTACCACCAGCTGCACCTGGGCGCCCACTGAAAAAAGTAAACGAAAAATCACGAACATCGCACGATTGCTCCCACACCGAAAGTGCCAGCCAGTCAAGCTCTTGCTGCTCCTCACCGGCCATGGGCAGCGCATCTACAGCACCACAGACATCGGGGCTCCGGGCTTTCCATGACGAACCAGGCTTCGACATTTACCACCAGCTGCACCTGGGCTCCCACTGAAAAGAACCCTCGAAAAATCACGAACATCGGACGATTGCTCCCACACCGAAAGTGCCAGCAACACAAGCTCTTGCTGCTCCTCACCGGCCGTTCCCAGCACATCTACAGCACCACAGACATCGGGGCTCCGGGCTTTCCCTGACCAACAGGGCTTCGACGTTTACCACCAGCTGAACCTGGGCGCCCACTGAAAAAAATAAACGAAAAATCACGAAGATCAGACGATTGATCCCACAACGAAAGTGCCAGCCAGTCAAGCTCTTGCTGCTCCTCACCGCCCATTCCCAGCGCATCTACAGCACCACAGACATCGGGGCTCCGGGCTTTCCCTGACCAACAGGGCTTCGACATTTACCACCAGCTGCACCTGGGCGCACACTGAAATAAAACCCCGAAAAATCACGAACGTCGGACGATTGCTCCCACAACGAAAGTGCCAGGAACTCAAGCTCTTGCTGCTACTCACCGCCCATTGGCAGCGCATCTACAGCACCACAGACATCGGGGCTCCGGGCTTTCCCTGACCAACAGGGCTTCGACGTTTACCACCAGCTGCACCTGGGCGCCCACTGAAAAAAACCCCGAAAACTCACGAACGTCGGACGATTCCTCCCACACCGAAAGTGCCAGCATGTCAGCCTCTTGCTGCTCCTCACCGGCCATTGGCAGCGCATCTACAGCACCACAGACATCGGGACTCCGGGCTTTCCCTGACCAACAGGGCTTCGACGTTTACCACCAGCTGAACCTGGGCGCCCACTGAAAAAAAACCCCGAAAAATCACGAACGTCGGACGATTGCTCCAACACCGAAAGTGCCAGCGTGTCAAGCTGTAGCTACTCCTCACCAGCCATTGCCAGCGCATCTACAGCACCACTGACATCGGGGCTCTGGACTTTCCTTGACGAACAGGGCTTCGACGTTTACCACCAGCTGCACCTGGGCGCCCACTGAAAAGAACCCCCAAAAAATCACGAACATCGGTCGATTGCTCACACACCGAAAGTGCCAGCAACACAAGTTCTTGCTGCTTCTCACTGGCCATTCCCAGCGCATCTACAGCACCACAGACATCGGGGCTCCGGGCTTTCCCTGACCAACAGGGCTTCGACGTTTACCACCAGCTGCAACTGGGCGCCAACTGAAATAAAACCCCGAAAAATCACGAACGTCGGACGATTCCTCCCACACCGAAAGTGCCAGCAACTCAAGCTCTTGCTGCTACACACCGGACTTTGGCAGTGCATCTACAGCACCACAGACATCGGGGTTCTGCGCTTTCCCTGAACAACAGGGCTTCGACGTTTACCACCAGCTGCACCTGGGTGCCCACTGAAAAAAACCGCGAAAAATCACAAACGTCGGACTATTGCTCCCACACTGAAAGTGCCAGCCAGTCAAGCTCTTGCTGCTCCTCACCGGCCATTTGCAGCACATCTACAGCACCACAGACATCGCGGCTCTGGGCTTTCCCTGACCAACAGGCCTTCGACATTTACCACCAGCTGCACCTAGTTGGCCACTTAAAAAAAAACCCTGAAAAATCGAAAACGTCGGACAATTGATCCCACACCCAAAGTGCCAGCCAGTCAAGCTCTTGCAGTTCCTCACCGGCCACTGGCAGCTCATGTACAGCACTACAGACATCGGAGCTCCGGGCTTTCCCTGACCAACAGGGCTTCGACGTTTACCACTCGCTGCACCTAGGCTCCCACTGAAAAGAACCCCGAAATATCACGAACGTCGGACGATTGCACCCACACCGAAAGAGCCAGCAACACAAGCTCTTGCTGCTCCTCACCGGCCATTCCCAGCGCATCTACAGCACCACAGACATCGGGGCTCCGGGCTTTCCCTGACCAACTGGGCTTCAACGTTTACCACCAGCTGAACCTGGGCGCCCACTGAAATAAAACCTCCAAAAATCACGAACGTCGGACGATTGCTCCCACACCGAAAGTGCCAGACAGTCAAGCTCTTGCTGCTCCTCACCGGCCATTGGCAGCGCATCTACAGCACCACAGACATCGGGGCTCCAGGCTTTCCCTGACCAACAGGGCTTCGACGTTTACCACCAGCTGAACCTGGGCGCCCACTGAAAAAAATAAAAGAAAAATCACGAACATCGGACAATTGCTCCCACACCAAAAGTGCCAGCCAGTCAAGCTCTTGCTGCTCCTCACCGGCCATTCCCAGCGAATCTACAGCACCACAGACATCGGGGCTCCAGGCTTTCCCTGACCAACAGGGCTTCGACGTTTACCACTCGCTGCACCTGGGCTCCCACTGAAAAGAACCCCGAAAAATCACGAACGTCGGACGATTGCACCCACACCGAAAGTGCCAGCAACACAAGCTCCTGCTGTTCCTCACCGGCCATTCCCAGCGCATCTACAGCACCACAGACATCGGGGCTCCGGGCTTTCCCTGACAAACAGGGCTTCGACGTTTACCACCAGCTGCACCTGGGCGCCCACTGGAAAAAAAACCCGAAAAATCACGAACGTCAGACGATTGCTCCCACACCGAAAGTGCCAGCCAGTCAAGCTCTTGCTGCTCCTCACCGGTCATTCCCAGCGCATCTACAGCACCACAGACATCGGGGCTCCGGGCTTTCCCTGACCAACAGGGCTTCGACGTTTACCACCAGCTGCACCTGGGCGCCCACTGAAAAAAATAAACGAAAAATCACGAACATCGGACGATTGCTCCCACACCGAAAGTGCCAGCAACTCAAGCTCTTGCTGCTACTCACCGCCCATTGGCAGGGCATCTACAGCACCACAGACATCGGGGCTCCGAGCTTTCCCTGACCAACAGGGCTTCAACGTTTACCACCAGCTGCACCTGGGCGCCCACTGAAAAAAACCCCAAAAATCACGAACGTCGGACGATTGCTCCCACACCGAAAGTGCCAGCATGTCAGCCTCTTGCTGCTCCTCACCGACCATTGGCAGCGCATCTACAGCACCACAGATATCGGGGCTCCGGGCTTTCCCTGACTAACAGGGCTTCGACATTTACCACCAGCTGCACCTGGGCGCCCACTGAAATAAAACTCCGAAAAATCACGAACGTCGGACGATTGCTCCCACAACGAAAGTGCCAGCAACTCAAGCTCTTGCTGCTACTCACCAGACTTTGGCAGTGCATCTACAGCACCACATACATTGGGGTTCTGCGCTTTCCCTGACCAACAGGGCTTCGACGTTTACCACCAGCTGAACCTGGGCGCCCACTGAAAAAAATAAACTAAAAATCACGAACATCGGACGATTGCTCCCACACCGAAAGTGCCAGCCAGTCAAGCTCTTGCTGCTTCTCACCGCCCATTCCCAGCGCATCTACAGCACCACAGACATCGGGGCTCCGGGCTTTCCCTGACCAACAGGGCTTCGACGTTTACCACTCGCTGCACCTGGGCTCCCACTGAAAAAAACCCCGAAAAATCACGAACGTCGGACGATTGCACCCAAACCAAAATTGCCAGCAACACAAGCTCTTGCTGCTCCTCACCGGCCATTCCCAGCGCATCTACAGCACCACAGACATCGGGGCTCCGGGCTTTCCCTGACCAACAGGGCTTCGACGTTTACCACCAGCTGAACCTGGGCGCCCACTGGAAAACAAACCCAAAAAATCACGAACGTCGGACGATTGTTCCCACATTGAAAGTGCCAGCCAGTCAAGCTCTTGCTGCTCCTCACCGGGCATTGGCAGCGCATCTACAGCACCACAGACATCGGGACTCCGGGCTTTCCCTGACCAACTGGGCTTCGACGTTTACCACCAGCTGCACCTGGGCGCCCACTGAAAAAAATAAACGAAAAATCACGAACGTCGGACGATTGCTCCCACAACGAAAGTGCCAGCCAGTCAAGCTCTTGCTGCTCCTCACCGCCCATTCCGAACGCATCTACAGCACCACAGACATCGGGGCTCCGGGCTTTCCCTGACCAACAGGGCTTCGACGTTTACCACCCGCTGCACCTGGCCGCCCACTGAAAAAAATAAACGAAAAATCACAAACGTCGGACGATTGCTCCCACACCGAAAGTGCCAGCAACTCAAGCTCTTGCTGCTCCTCACCGGCCATTGGAGGCGCATCTACAGCACCACAGACATCGGGGCTCCGGGCTTTCCCTGACCAACAGGGCTTCGACATTTACCACCAGCTGCACGTGGGCGCCCACTGAAAAAAATAAACGAAAAATCACGAACATCGCACGATTGCTCCCACACCGAAAGTGCCAGCCAGTCAAGCTCTTGCTGCTCATCACCGGCCATTCCCAGCGCATCTACAGCACCACAGACATCGGGGCTCCGGGCTTTCCGTGACCAACAGGGCTTCGACATTTACCACCAGCTGCACCTGGGCGCCCACTGAAATAAAACCCCGAAAAATCTCGAACGTCGGACGATTGCTCCCACACCAAAAGTGCCAGCCAGTCAAGCTCTTGCTGCTCTTCACCGGACAGTGGCAGTGCATCTACAGCACCACAGACATCCCGGCTCCGGGCTTTCCCTGACCAACAGGGCTTCAACGTTTACCACCAGCTGCAACTGGGCGCCCACTGAAAAAAATAAACGAAAAATCACGAACATCGCACGATTGCTCCCACACCGAAAGTGCCAGCCAGTCAAGCTCTTGCTGCTCATCACCGGCCATTCCCAGCGCATCTACAGCACCACAGACATCGGGGCTCCGGGCTTTCCCTGACCAACAGGGCTTCGACGTTTACCACCAGCTGCACCTGGGTGCCGCCTGAAAAAAAAACTCCAAAAATCACAAATGTCGGACGATTCCTGCCACACCTTAAATGCCAGCCTGTCAAGCTCTTGCTGCTACTCACCGGACATTCCCAGCGCATCTATAGCACCACAGACATCAGGGCTCTGGAATTTCCCTGACCAACAGGCCTTCGACGTTTACCACCAGTTGAACCTGGGCGCCCACTGAAAAAAATAAACGAAAAATCTCGAACGTCGGACGATTGCTCCCACACCAAAAGTGCCAGCCAGTCAAGCTCTTGCTGCTCCTCATCGCCCATTGGCAGCGCATCTACAGCACCACAGACATCGGGGCTCCGGGCTTTCCCTGACCAACAGGGCTTCGACGTTTACCACCAGCTGCACCTGGGTGCCGCCTGAAAAAAAAACTCCAAAAATCACAAATGTCGGACGATTCCTGCCACACCTTAAATGCCAGCCTGTCAAGCTCTTGCTGCTACTCACCGGCCATTCCCAGCGCATCTACAGCACCACAGACATCAGGGCTCTGGACTTTCCCTGACGAACAGGGCTTCGACGTTTACCACCAGCTGCACCTGGGCGCCCACTGAAATAAAACCCCGAAAAATCACGAACGTCGGACAATTGCTCCCACACCAAAAGTGCCAGCCAGCCAAGCTCTTGCTGCTACTCACCGCCCATTGGCAGCGCATCTACAGCACCACAGACATCGGGGCTCCGGGCTTTCCCTGACCAACAGGGCTTCAACGTTTACCACCAGCTGAACCTGGGCGCCCACTGAAATAAAACCCCGAAAAATCACGAACGTCGGACGATTGCTCCCACACCTTAAATGCCAGCCAGTCAAGCTCTTGCTGCTCCTCACCGCCCATTCCCAGCGCATCTACAGCACCACAGACATCAGGGCTCTGGACTTTCCCTGACCAACAGGGCTTCAACGTTTACCACCAGCTGAACCTGGGCGCCCACTGAAAAGAACCCCGAAAAATCACGAACGTCGGACAATTGCTCCCACACCAAAAGTGCCAGCAACTCAAGCTCTTGCTGCTCCTCAGCGGCCATTCCCAGCGCATCTACAGCACCACAGACATCGGGGCTCTACGCTTTCCCTGACCAACAGGGCTTCGACGTTTACCACCCGCTGCACCTGGGCGCCCACTGAAATAAAACCCCGAAAAATCACGAACGTCGGACAATTGCTCCCACACCGAAAGTGCCAGCAACTCAAGCTCTTGCTGCTCCTCACCGGACTTTGGCAGCGCATCTACAGCACCACAGACATCGGGGCTCCGGGCTTTCCCTGACCAACAGGCCTTCGACATTTACCACCAGCTGCACCTGGGCGCCCACTGAAATAAAACCCCGAAAAATCACGAACGTCGGACGACTGCTCCCACACCCAAAGTGCCAGCCAGTCAAGCTCTTGCTGCTCCTCACCGGACAGTGGCAGTGCATCTACAACACCACAGACATCGGGGCTCCGGGCTTTCCCTGACCAACAGGGCTTCGACGTTTACCACTCGCTGAACCTGGGCTCCCACTGAAAATAACCCCGAAAAATCACGAACGTCGGACGATTGCTCCCACACCAAAAGTGCCAGCCAGTCAAGCTCATGCTGCTTCTAACCAGCCATTCCCAGCGCATCTACAGCGCCACAGACATCGGGGCTCCGGGCTTTCCCTGACCAACAGGGCTTCGACGTTTACCACCAGCTGAACCTAGGCGCCCGCTGAAAAAAATAAAAGAAAAATCACGAACGTCGGACGATTGCTGCCACAGCAAAAGTGCCAGCCAGTCAAGCTCTTGCTGCTCCTCACCAGCCATTGGCAGCGCATCTACAGCACCACAGACATCGCGGCTCCGGGCTTTCCCTGACCAACAGGGCTTCGACGTTTACCACCAGCTGCACCTGGTTGCCCACTGAAAAAAAAACCCTGAAAAATCAAAAACGTCGGACGATTGATCCCACACCGAAAGTGCCAGCCTGTCAAGCTCTTGCTGTTCGTCACCGGCCATTGGCAGCGCATCTATAGCACCACAGACATCGGGGCTCTGGGCTTTCCCGGACCAACAGGGCTTCGACGTTTACCACCAGCTGAGCCTGGGCGCCCACTGAAAAGAACCCCGAAAAATCACAAACATCGGACGATTGCTCCCACACCGAAAGTGCCAGCCAGTCAAGCTCTTGCTGCTGCTCACCGGCCATTGGCAGCGCATGTACAGCACCACAGACATCGGGGCTCCGGGCTTTCCCTGACCAACAGGCCTTCGACGTTTACCATCAGCTGCACCTGGGCGCCCACTGAAAAAAATAACGAAATATCACGAACATCAGACGATTGCTCCCACACCGAAAGTGCCAGCAACTCAAGCTCATGCTGCTTCTCACCGGACTTTGGCAGTGCATCTACAGCACCACAGACATCGCGGCTCCGGGCTTTCCCTGACCAACAGGGCTCAGAAGTTTACCACCAGCTGAACCTGGGCGCCCACTGAAAAAAAACCCTGAAAAATTAAAAACGACGGACGATTGCTCCCACACCGAAAGTGCCAGCCAGTCAAGCTCTTGCTGCTTCTCACCGGACTTTGGCAGTGCATCTACAGCACCACAGACATCGCGGCTCCGGGCTTTCCCTGACCA
Source organism: Chlamydotis macqueenii (assembly GCF_036417535.1). Lineage (NCBI taxonomy): Eukaryota > Metazoa > Chordata > Aves > Otidiformes > Otididae > Chlamydotis > Chlamydotis macqueenii. Next base: position 138,071 of record NW_028239130.1, read on the forward strand.
ACAGGGCTTCGACGTTTACCACCAGGTGCACCTGCGCTCCCACTGAAAAAAAACCCCGAAAAATCACGAACGTCGGACGATTACTCCCACACCAAAAGTGCCAGCAACTAAAGCTCCTGCTGCTACTCACCGGACATTGGCAGTGCATCTACAGCACCACAGACATCGGGGCTCCGGGCTTTCCCTGACCAACAGGGCTTCGATGTTTACCACCAGCTGCACCTGGGCGCCCACTGAAATAAAACCCCGAAAAATCACAAACGTTGGACGATTCCTGCCACACCTTAAATGCCAGCCTGTCAAGCTCTTGCTGCTCCTCACCGCCCATTCCCAGCGCATCTACAGCACCACAGACATCAGGGCTCTGGACTTTCCCTGACGATCAGGGCTTCAACGTTTACCACCAGCTGAACCTGGGCGCCCACTGAAAAGAACCCCGAAAAATCACGAACGTCGGACAATTGCTCCCACACCAAAAGTGCCAGCAACACAAGCTCTTGCTGCTCCTCAGCGGCCATGGGCAGCGCATCTACAGCGCCACAGACATCGGGGCTCCGGGCTTTCCCTGACCAACAGGGCTTCGACTGTTACCACCAGCTGCACCTGGGCTCCCACTGAAAAAAAACCCCGAATAATCACAAACGTCGGACGATTGCTCCCACACCCAAAGTGCCAGCCAGTCAAGCTCTTGCTGCTCCTCACCGGCCATTCCCAGCGCATCTACAGCACCACAGACATCGGAGCTCCGGGCTTTCCCTGACCATCAGGGCTTCGACGTTTACCACTCGCTGCACCTGGGATCCCACTGAAAAAAACCCCGAAAAATCACGAACGTCGGACGATTGCACCCAAACCGAAATTGCCAGCAACACAATCTCTTGCTGCTCCTCACCGGCCATTCCCAGCGCATCTACAGCACCACAGACATCGGGGCTCCGGGCATTCCCTGACGAACAGGGCTTCGACGTTTACCACCAGCTGAACCTGGGCTCCCACTGAAATAAAACCCCGAAAAATCACGAACGTCGGACGATTGCACCCAAACCGAAATTGCCAGCAACACAATCTCTTGCTGCTCCTCACCGGCCATTCCCAGCGCATCTACAGCACCACAGACATCGGGGCTCCGGGCATTCCCTGACGAACAGGGCTTCGACGTTTACCACCAGCTGAACCTGGGCGCCCACTGAAAAAAAAACCGCAAAAATCACGAACGTCGGACGATTGCTCCCACACCGAAAGTGCCAGCCTGTCAAGCTCTTGCTGCTCCTCACTGCCCATTCCCAGTGCATCTACAGCACCACAGACATCGGGGCTCCGGGCTTTCCCTGACCAACAGGGCTTCGACGTTTACCACCAGCTGCACCTGGGCGCCCACTGAAATAAAACCCCGAAAAATCACGAACGTCGGACGATTCCTCCCACACCGAAAGTGCCAGCAACTCAAGCTCTTGCTGCTACTCACCGGACTTTGGCAGTGCATCTACAGCACCACAGACATCGGGGTTCTGCGCTTTCCCTGAACAACAGGGCTTCGACGTTTACCACCAGCTGCACCTGGGTGCCCCCTGAAAAAAAAACCCCAAAAATCACAAATGTCAGACGATTCCTGCCACACCTTAAATGCCAGCCTGTCAAGCTCTTGCTGCTCCTCACCGTCCATTCCCAGCGCATCTACAGCACCACAGGTATCGGGGCTCCGAGCTTTCCCTGACCAACAGGGCTTCGACATTTACCACCAGCTGCACCTGGGCTCCCACTGAAATAAAACCCCGAAAAATCACGAACGTCGGACGATTGCTCCCACACCAAAAGTGCCAGCAACTCAAGCTCTTGCTGCTCCTCACCGGACTTTGGCAGTGCATCTACAGCACCACAGACATCGGGGCTCCGGGATTTCCCTGACCAACAGGGCTTCGACGTTTACCACCAGCTGAACCTGGGCGCCCACTGAAAAAAAACCCCGAAAAATCACGAACGTCGGACTATTGCTCCCACACTGAAAGTGCCAGCCAGTCAAGCTCTTGCTGCTCCTCACCGGCCATTCCCAGCGCATCTACAGCACCACAGACATCGGGGCTCCGGGCTTTCCCTGACCAACAGGGCTTCGACGTTTACCACCCGCTGCACCTGGGCGCCCACGGAAAAAAAACCCCGAAAAATCACGAACGTCGGACGATTCCTCCCACACCGAAAGTGCCAGCAACTCAAGCTCTTGCTGCTACTCACCGGACTTTGGCAGTGCATCTACAGCACCACAGACATCGGGGTTCTGCGCTTTCCCTGACCAACAGGGCTTCAACGTTTACCACCCGCTGCACCTGGGCGCCCACTGAAATAAAACCCCGAAAAATCACGAACGTCCGACGATTCCTCCCACACCCAAAGTGCCAGCCTGTCAAGCTCTTGCTGCTCCTCACCGGACTTTGGCAGTGCATCTACAGCACCACAGACATCGGGGCTCCGGGCTTTCCCTGACCAACAGGGCTTCGACATTTACCACCAGCTGCAGCTGGGCGCCCACTGAAATAAAACCCCGAAAAATCACGAACGTCGGACGATTGCTCCCACACCGAAAGTGCCAGCAACTCAAGCTCTTGCTGCTACTCACCGGACTTTGGGAGTGCATCTACAGCACCACAGACATCGGGGTTCTACGCTTTCCCTGACCAAGAGGGCTTCGACATTTACCATCAGCTGCACCTGGGCGCCCACTGAAAAAAATAAACGAAAAATCATGAACATCGGACGATTGCTCCCACACCGAAAGTGCCAGCCAGTCAAGCTCTTGCTGCTCCTCACCGGCCATTCCCAGCGCATCTACAGCACCACAGACATCGGGGCTCCGGGCTTTCCCTGACCAACAGGGCTTCGACGTTTACCACCAGCTGCACCTGGGCGCCCACTGAAATAAAACCCCCAAAAATCACGAACGTCGGACGATTGTTCCCACATTGAAAGTGCCAGCCAGTCAAGCTCTTGCTGCTCCTCACCGGCCATTGGCAGCGCATCTACAGCACCACAGACATCGGGGCTCTGCGCTTTCCCTGACCAACAGGGCTTCGACGTTTACCACCAGATGAACCTGGGCGCCCACTGAAAAAAATAAACGAAAAATCACGAACATCGGACGATTGCTCCCACACCGAAAGTGCCAGACAGTCAAGCTCTTGCTGCTCCTCACCGGCCATTGGCAGCGCATCTACAGCACCACAGACATCACGGCTCCGGGCTTTCCCTGACCAACAGGGCTTCAACGTTTACCACCAGCTGCACCTGGGCGCCCACTGAAATAAATCTCCGAAAAATCACGAACGTCAGACGATTGCTCCCACAACGAAAGTGCCAGCAACTCAGGCTCTTGCTGCTACTCACCAGACTTTGGCAGCGCATCTACAGCACCACAGACATCGGGGCTCCGGGCTTTCCCTGACCAACAGGGCTTCGACGTTTACCACCAGCTGCACCTGGGCGCCCACTGAAATAAAACCCCGAAAAATCACGAACGTCGGACGATTGCTCCCACAACGAAAGTGCCAGCAACTCAAGCTCTTGCTGCTACTCACCAGACTTTGGCAGTGCATCTACAGCACCACAGACATCAGGGCTCCGAGCTTTCCCTGACCAACAGGGCTTCAACGTTTACCACCCGCTGCACCTGGGCGCCCCTGAAAAAAATAAATGAAAAATCACAAACGTCGGACGATTGCTCCCACACCAAAAGTGCCAGCCAGTCAAGCTCTTGCTGCTCCTCACCAGACTTTGGCAGTGCATCTACAGCACCACAGACATTGGGGTTCTGCGCTTTCCCTGAACAACAGGGCTTCGACGTTTACCACCAGCTGAACCTGGGCGCCCACTGAAAAAAAACCCCGAAAAATCACGAACGTCGGACGATTGCTCCCACACCGAAAGTGCCAGACAGTCAAGCTCTTGCTGCTCCTCACCAGACTTTGGCAGTGCATCTACAGCACCACAGACATTGGGGTTCTGCGCTTTCCCTGAACAACAGGGCTTCGACGTTTACCACCAGCTGAACCTGGGCGCCCACTGAAAAAAAACCCCGAAAAATCACGAACGTCGGACGATTGCTCCCACACCGAAAGTGCCAGCAACTCAAGCTCTTGCTGCTCCTCACCGGCCATTGGCAGCTCATCTACAGCATCACAGATATCGGGGCTGCGGGCTTTCCGTGACCAACAGGGCTTCGACGTTTACCACCAGCTGAACCTGGGCGCCCACTGAAAGTAAGACCCTAAAAAATCACGAACGTCGGACGATTGCTCCCACACAGAAAGTGCCAGCAACACAAGCTCTTGCTGCTCCTCACCGGCCATTCCCAGCGCATCTACAGCACCACAGACATCGCGGCTCCGGGCTTTCCCTGACCAACAGGGCTTCGACATTTACCACCAGCTGCACCTGGTTACCCACTGAAAAAAAACCCTGAAAAATCACGAACGTCGGACGATTGCTCCCACACCGAAAGTGCCAGCAACTCAAGCTCTTGCTGCTCCTCACCGGCCATTGGCAGCGCATCTACAGCACCACAGACATCGGGGCTCCGGGCTTTCCCTGACCAACAGGGCTTCGACGTTTACCACCAGCTGCACCTGGGCGCCCACTGAAAAAAACCCCGAAAACTCACGAACGTCGGACGATTCCTCCCACACCGAAAGTGCCAGCATGTCAGCCTCTTGCTGCTCCTCACCGGCCATTGGCAGCGCATCTACAGCACCACAGACATCGGGGCTCCGGGCTTTCCCTGACCAACAGGGCTTCGACGTTTACCACCAGCTGAACCTGGGCGCCCACTGAAAAAAAACCCCGAAAAATCACGAACGTCGGACGATTGCTCCAACACCGAAAGTGCCAGCCTGTCAAGCTGTAGCTACTCCTCACCAGCCATTGCCAGCGCATCTACAGCACCACTGACATCGGGGCTCTGGACTTTCCTTGACGAACAGGGCTTCGACGTTTACCACCAGCTGCACCTGGGCGCCCACTGAAAAGAACCCCCAAAAAATCACGAACATCGGTCGATTGCTCACACACCGAAAGTGCCAGCAACACAAGTTCTTGCTGCTTCTCACCGGCCATTCCCAGCGCATCTACAGCACCACAGACATCGGGGCTCCGGGCTTTCCCTGACCAACAGGGCTTCGACGTTTACCACCAGCTGCAACTGGGCGCCAACTGAAATAAAACCCCGAAAAATCACGAACGTCGGACGATTCCTCCCACACCGAAAGTGCCAGCAACTCAAGCTCTTGCTGCTACACACCGGACTTTGGCAGTGCATCTACAGCACCACAGACATCGGGGTTCTGCGCTTTCCCTGAACAACAGGGCTTCGACGTTTACCACCAGCTGCACCTGGGTGCCCACTGAAAAAAACCGCGAAAAATCACAAACGTCGGACTATTGCTCCCACACTGAAAGTGCCAGCCAGTCAAGCTCTTGCTGCTCCTCACCGGCCATTGGCAGCGCATCTACAGCACCACAGACATCGCGGCTCTGGGCTTTCCCTGACCAACAGGCCTTCGACATTTACCACCAGCTGCACCTAGTTGGCCACTGAAAAAAAACCCTGAAAAATCGAAAACGTCGGACAATTGATCCCACACTGAAAGTGCCAGCCAGTCAAGCTCTTTCAGTTCCTCACCGGCCACTGGCAGCTCATGTACAGCACTACAGACATCGGAGCTCCGGGCTTTCCCTGACCAACAGGGCTTCGACGTTTACCACTCGCTGCACCTAGGCTCCCACTGAAAAGAACCCCGAAAAATCACGAACGTCGGACGATTGCACCCACACCGAAAGTGCCAGCAACACAAGCTCTTGCTGCTCCTCACCGGCCATTCCCAGCGCATCTACAGCACCACAGACATCGGGGCTCCGGGCTTTCCCTGACCAACAGGGCTTCGATGTTTACCACCAGCTGCACCTGGGCGCCCACTGAAATAAAACCCTGAAAAATCACGAACGTCGGACGATTCCTCCCACACCGAAAGTGCCAGCCAGTCAAGCTCTTGCTGCTACTCACCGGACTTTGGCAGTGCATCTACAGCACCACAGACATCGGGGTTCTGCGCGTTCCCTGACCAACAGGGCTTCGACGTTTACCACCAGCTGAACCTGGGCGCCCACTGAAAATAATAAAAGAAAAATCACGAACATCGGACAATTGCTCCCACACCAAAAGTGCCAGCCAGTCAAGCTCTTGCTGCTCCTCACCGGCCATTCCCAGCGCATCTACAGCACCACAGACATCGGGGCTCCGGGCTTTCCCTGACCAACAGGTCTTAGAAGTTTACCACCAGCTGAACCTCGGCGCCCACTGAAATAAAACCCCGAAAAATCACGAACGTCCGACGATTGCTCCCACACCAAAAGTGTCAGCCAGTCAAGCTCTTGCTGCTGCTCACCGGACTTTGGCAGTGCATCTACAGCACCACAGACATCGGGGCTCCGGGCTTTCCCTGACCATCAGGGCTTCGACATTTACCACCAGCTGCACCTCGGCTCCCACTGAAATAAAAGCCCGAAAAATCACGAACGTCGGACGATTGCTCCCACAACGAAAGTGCCAGCCAGTCAAGCTCTTGCTGCTCCTCACCGCCCATTCCCAGCGCATCTACAGCACCACAGACATCGGGGCTCCGGGTTTTCCCTGACGAACAGGGCTTCGACGTTTACCACCAGCTGAACCTGGGCGCCCACTGGAAAAAAAACCCGAAAAATCACGAACGTCGGACGATTGTTCCCACATTGAAAGTGCCAGCCAGTCAAGCTCTTGCTGCTCCTCACCGGCCATTGGCAGCGCATCTACAGCACCACAGACATCGCGGCTCCGGGCTTTCCCTGACCATCAGGGCTTCGACGTTTACCACCAGATGCACCTGGGCGCCCACTGAAATAAAACCCCGAAAAATCACAAACGTCGGACGATTGCTCCCACACCGAAAGTGCCAGCAACTCAAGCTCTTGCTGCTCCTCACCGGAGAGTGGCAGCGCATCTACAGCACCACAGACATCGGGGCTCCGGGCTTTCCCTGACCAACAGGGCTTCGACGTTTACCACCAGCTGCACGTGGGCGCCCACTGAAAAAAATAAACGAAAAATCATGAATATCGGACGATTGCTCCCACACCGAAACGGCGAGCAACTCAAGCTCTTGCTGCTACTCACCGCCCATTGGCAGGGCATCTACAGCACCACAGACATCGGGGCTCCGGGCTTTCCCTGACCAACAGGGCTTCAACGTTTACCACCAGCTGCACCTGGGCGCCCACTGAAAGTAAAACCCCGAAAAATCACGAACATCGGACGATTGCTCCCACACCGAAAGTGCCAGCAACACAAGCTCTTGCTGCTCCTCACCGCCCATTCCCAGCGCATCTACAGCACCACAGACATCGCGGCTCCGGGCTTTCCCTCACCAACAGGGCTTCGACATTTACCACCAGCTGCACCTGGTTACCCACTGAAAAAAAACCCTGAAAAATCAAAAACGTCAGACGATTCGTCCCACACTGAAAGTGCCAGCAACTCAAGCTCTTGCTGCTCCTCACCGGCCATTCCCAGTGCATCTACAGCACCACAGACATCGCGGCTCTGGGCTTTCCCTGACCAACAGGCCTTCGACATTTACTACCAGCTGCACCTAGTTGGTCACTGAAAAAAAACCCTGAAAAATCAAAAACGTCGGACAATTGATCCCACACCGAAAGTGCCAGCCAGTCAAGCTCTTGCAGTTCCTCACCGGCCACTGGCAGCTCATCTACAGCACCACAGACATCGGAGCTCCGGGCTTTCCCTGACCAACAGGGCTTCGACGTTTACCACTCGCTGCACCTGGGCTCCCACTGAAAAAAACCCCGAAAAATCACGAACGTCGGACGATTGCACCCAAACCGAAATTGCCAGCAACACAATCTCTTGCTGCTCCTCACCGGCCATTCCCAGCGCATCTACAGCACCACAGACATCGGGGCTCCGGGCTTTCCCTGACCAACAGGGCTTCGACGTTTACCACCAGCTGAACCTGGGCGCCCACTGGAAAAAAAACCCAAAAAATCACGAACGTCGGACGATTGTTCCCACATTGAAAGTGCCAGCCAGTCAAGCTCTTGCTGCTCCTCACCGGGCATTGGCAGCGCATCTACAGCACCACAGACATCAGGACTCCGGGCTTTCCCTGACCAACTGGGCTTCGACGTTTACCACCAGCTGCACCTGGGCGCCCACTGAAAAAAATAAACGAAAAATCACGAACATCGGACGATTGCTCCCACACCAAAAGTGCCAGCCTGTCAAGCTCTTGCTGCTACTCACCGGCCATTGGCAGGGAATCTACAGCACCACAGACATCGGGGCTCCGAGCTTTCCCTGACCAACAGGGCTTCAACGTTTACCACCAGCTGCACCTGGGCGCCCACTGAAATAAAACCCCGAAAAATCACGAACGTCGGACGATTGCTCCCACACTGAAAGTGCCAGCAACTCAAGCTCTTGCTGCTACTCACCTCCCATTCCCAGCGCATCTACAGCACCACAGACATCGGGGCTCCGGGCTTTCCCTGACGAACCGGGCTTCGACATTTACCACCAGCTGCACCTGGGTGCCCCCTGAAAAAAAAACCCCAAAAAACACAAATGTCGGACGATTCCTGCCACACCTTAAATGCCAGCCTGTCAAGCTCTTGCTGCTACTCACCGGCCATTCCCAGCGCATCTACAGCACCACAGACATCAGGGCTCTGGACTTTCCCTGACGAACAGGGCTTCGACATTTACCACCAGCTGCACCTGGGCTCCCACTGAAAAAAAACCCCGAAAAATCACAAACGTCGGACGATTGCTCCCACACCGAAAGTGCCAGCCTGTCAAGCTCTTGCTGCTCCTCACCGCCCATTCCCAGCGCATCTACAGCACCACAGACATCGGGGCTCCGGGCTTTCCCTGACCAACAGGGCTTCGACGTTTACCACTCGCTGCAGCTGGGCTCCCACTGAAAAGAACCCCGAAAAATCACGAACGTCGGACGATTGCTCCCACACCGAAAGTGCCAGCCTGTCAAGCTCTTGCTGCTCCTCACCGGACTTTGGCAGTGCATCTACAGCACCACAGACATCGGGGCTCCGGGCTTTCCCTGACCAACAGGGCTTCGACATTTACCACCAGCTGCACCTGGGTGCCCCCTGAAAAAAAACCCCAAAAATCACGAACGTCGGACGATTCCTGCCACACCTTAAATGCCAGCCTGTCAAGCTCTTGCTGCTCCTCACCGGCCATTCCCAGCGCATCTACAGCACCACAGACATCGGGGCTCTGGGCTTTCCCTGACCAACAGGCCTTCGATGTTTACCACCTACTGAACCTGGGCGCCCAGTGAATAAAAATCCCCAAAAATCACAAACGTCCGACGATTGCTCCCACACTGAAAGTGCCAGCAACTCAAGCTCCTGCTGCTCCTCACCGCCCATTCCCAGCGCATCTACAGCACCACAGACATCGGGGCTCCGGGCTTTACCTGACCAACACGGCTTCGACATTTACCACCAGCTGCACCTGTGCGCCCACTGAAAGTAAAACCCCGAAAAATCACGAACGTCGGACGATTGCTCCCACACCAAAAGTGCCAGCCAGTCAAGCTCTTGCTGCTCCTCACCGGAGAGTGGCAGTGCATCTACAGCACCACAGACATCGGGGCTCCGGGCTTTCCCTGACCAACAGGGCTTCGACGTTTACCACTCGCTGAACCTGGGCTCCCACTGAAAAGAACCCCGAAAAATCACGAACGTCGGACGATTGCTCCCACACCAAAAGTGCCAGACAGTCAAGCTCTAGCTGCTGAACACCGGCCATTCCCAGCGCATCTACAGCACCACAGACATCGGGGCTCCGGGCTTTCCCTGACCAACAGGCCTTCGACGTTTACCACCAGCTGCACCTGGGCGCCCACTGAAATAAAACCCCGAAAAATCACGAACGTCCGACGATTGCTCCCACACCCAAAGTGCCAGCCAGTCAAGCTCTTGCTGCTCCTCACCGGCCATTGGCAGCGCATCTACAGCACCACAGATATCGGGGCTCCGAGCTTTCCCTGACCGACAGGGCTTCAACGTTTACCACCAGCTGCACCTGGGCGCCCACTGAAATAAAACCCCGAAAAATCACGAACGTCGGACGATTCCTCCCACACCGAAAGTGCCAGCAACTCAAGCTCTTGCTGCTACTCACCGGCCATTCCCAGTGCATCTACAGCACCACAGACATCGGGGTTCTGCGCTTTCCCTGAACAACAGGGCTTCGACATTTACCACCAGCTGCACCTGGGTGCCCCCTGAAAAAAAAACCCCAAAAATCACAAATGTCAGACGATTCCTGCCACACCTTAAATGCCAGCCTGTCAAGCTCTTGCTGCTACTTACCGGCCATTGCCAGCGCATCTACAGCACCACAGACATCAGGGCTCTGGACTTTCCCTGACGAACAGGGCTTCGACATTTACCACCAGCTGCACCTGGGCGCCCACTGAAAAAAAACCCTGAAAAATCACGAACGTCGGACGATTGCTCCCACACCAAAAGTGCCAGCCAGCCAAGCTCTTGCTGCTACTCACCGCCCATTGGCAGCGCATCTACAGCACCACAGGTATCGGGGCTCCGAGCTTTCCCTGACCAACAGGGCTTCGACGTTTACCACCAGCTGAACCTGGGCGCCCACTGAAATAAAACCCCGAAAAATCACGAACGTCGGACAATTGCTCCCACACCAAAAGTGCCAGCAACTCAAGCTCTTGCTGCTCCTCACCGGCCATTCCCAGCGCATCTACAGCACCACAGACATCGGGGCTCTACGCTTTCCCTGACCAACAGGGCTTCGACGTTTACCACCAGCTGAACCTGGGCGCCCACTGAAATAAAACCCCGAAAAATCACGAACGTCGGACGATTGCTCCCACACCGAAAGTGCCAGCAACTCAAGCTCTTGCTGCTACTCACCGGACTTTGGCAGTGCATCTACAGCACCAGAGACATCGGGGTTCTCCGCTTTCCCTGAACAACAGGGCTTCGACGTTTACCACCAGCTGCACCTGGGCGCCCACTGAAAAAAATAAATGAAAAATCACGAACGTCGGACGATTGCTCCCACACCAAAAGTGCCAGCCAGTCAAGCTCTTGCTGCTCCTCACCGGCCATTCCCAGCGCATCTACAGCACCACCGACACCGGGGCTCCGGGCGTTCCCTGACCAACAGGGCTTCGACGTTTACCACCAGCTGAACCTGGGCGCCCACTGAAATAAAAGCCCGAAAAATCATGAACGTCGGACGATTGCTCCCACACCGAAAGTGCCAGCCAGTCAAGCTCTTGCTGCTCCTGACCGGACTTTGGCAGCGCATCTACAGCACCACAGACATCGGGGTTCTGCGCTTTCCCTGACCAACAGGGCTTTGACGTTTACCACTCGCTGAACCTGGGCTCCCACTGAAAAGAACCCCGAAAAATCACGAACATCGGACAATTGCTCCCACACCGAAAGTCCCAGCCAGTCAAGCTCTTGCTGCTCCTCACCGGCCATTGGCAGCGCATCTACAGCACCACAGACATCGTGGCTCCGGGCTTTCCCTGACCAACAGGGCTTCGACATTTACCACCAGCTGCAGCTGGGCGCCCACTGAAATAAAACCCCGAAAAATCACGAACGTCGGACGATTGCTCCCACAACGAAAGTGCCAGCAGGTCAAGCTCTTGCTGCTCCTAACCGGCCATTCCCAGCGCATCTACAGCATCACAGACATCGGGGCTCCGGGCTTTCCCTGACCAACAGGGCTTCGACGTTTACCACCAGCTGCACATGGGCGTCCACTAAAAAAAATAAACGAAATATCACGAACATCAGACGATTCCTGCCACACCTTAAATGCCAGCCAGTCAAGCTCATGCTGCTTCTCACCAGCCGTTCCCAGCGCGTCTACAGCACCACAGACATCGGGGCTCCGGGCTTTCCCTGACCAACAGGGCTTCGACGTTTACCACCAGCTGCACCTGGGCGCCCACTGAAATAAAACCCCGAAAAATCACGAACGTCGGACAATTGCTCCCACACCGAAATTGCCAGCCAGTCAAGCTGTAGGTGCTCCTCACCTTCCATTCCCAGCGCATCTACAGCACCACAGACATCGGGGCTCCGGGCGTTCCCTGACCAACAGGGCTTAGAAGTTTATTACCAGCTGAACCTAGGCGCCCACTGGAAAAAAAATCCCCAAATATCATGAACGTCGGACGATTTCTCTCACACCAAAAGTGCCAGCCACTCAAGCTCTTGCTACCCCTCACCGGCCATTCCCAGCGCATCTACAGCACCACAGACATCGGGGCTCCGGGCTTTCCCTGACGAACAGGGCTTCGACGTTTACCACCCGCTGCACCTGGGCTCCCACTGAAATAAAACCCCGAAAAATCACGAACGTCGGACGATTGCTCCCACACCAAAAGTGCCAGCAACTCAAGCTCTTGCTACCGCTCACCGGCCATTCCCAGCGCATCTACAGCACCACAGATATCGGGGCTCCGGGCTTTCCCTGACAAACACGGCTTCGACATTTACCACCAGCTGCACCTGGGCGCCCACTGAAATAAAACCCCGAAAAATCACGAACATCGGACGATTGCTCCCACACCAAAAGTGCCAGCAACTTAAACTCTTGCTGCTACTCACCGGACTTTGGCAGTGCATCTACAGCACCACAGACATCGGGGTTCTGCGCTTTCCCTGACCAACAGGGCTTCGACGTTTACCACCAGCTGAAATTGGGCGCCCGCTGAAAAAACTAAAAGAAAAATCACGAACGTCGGACGATTCCTCCCACAGCAAAAGTGCCAGCAAGTCAAGCTCTTGCTGCTCCTCACCAGCCATTCCCAGCGCATCTACAGCGCCACAGACATCGCGGCTCCGGGCTTTCCCTGACCAACAGGGCTTCGACGTTTACCACCAGCTGCACCTGGTTGCCCACTGAAAAAAAAACCCTGAAAAATCAAAAACGTCGGACGATTGATCCCACACCGAAAGTGCCAGCCAGTCAAGCTCTTGCTGCTTCCAACCAGCCATTTCCAGCGCATCTACAGCGCCACAGACATCGGGGCTCCGGGCTTTCCCTGACGAACCGGGCTTCGACATTTACCACCAGCTGCACCTGGGTGCCCACTGAAAAAAAAACCCCGAAAAATCACGAACGTCGGACGATTGCTCCCACACCAAAAGTGCCAGCCAGTCAAGCTCTTGCTGCTCCTCACCGGAATTTGGCAGCCCATCTACAGCACCACAGACATCGGGGCTCCGGGCTTTCCCTGACCAACAGGGCTTCGACGTTTACCACCCGCTGCACATGGGCGCCCACTAAAAAAAATAAACGAAATATCACGAACATCAGAGTATTCCTGCCACACCTTAAATGCCAGCCAGTCAAGCTCATGCTGCTTCTCACCAGCCATTCCCAGCGCATCTACAGCACCACAGATATCGGGGCTCCGAGCTTTCCCTGACCAAGAGGGCTTCGACGTTTACCACCAGCTGAACCTGGGCGCCCAGTGAATAAAAATCCCCAAAAATCACAAACGTCCGACGATTGCTCCCACACCCAACGTGCCAGACAGTCAAGCTCTTGCTGCTCCTCACCAGCCATTCCCAGCGCATCTAGAGCACCACAGACATCGGGGCTCCGGGCATTCCCTGACCAACAGGGCTTCAACATTTACCACCAGCTGCACCTGGGCGCCCACTGAAATAAAACCCCGAAAAATCACGAACGTCGGACGATTGCACCCACACAGAAAGTGCCAGCCAGTCAAGCTCATGCTGCTCCTCACCTCCCATTCCCAGCGCATCTACAGCACCACAGACATCGGGGCTCCGGGCTTTCCCTGACCAACAGGGCTTAGAAGTTTACCACCAGCTGAACCTGGGCGCCCAGTGAATAAAAATCCCCAAAAATCACAAACGTCCGACGATTGCTCCCACACCAAAAGTGCCAGCAACACAAGCTCTTGCTGCTCCTCACCGGCCATTGGCAGCGCATCTACAGCACCACAGACATCGGGGCTCCGGGCTTTCGCTGACAAACAGGGGTTCGACGTTTACCACCAGCTGCACATGGGCGCCCACTGAAAAAAAACCCCGAAAAATCACAAATGTTGGACGATTCCTGCCACACCTTAAATGCCAGCCTGTCAAGCTCTTGCTGCTCCTCACCGGCCATTCCCAGCGCATCTACAGCACCACAGACATCGGGGCTCTGGACTTTCCCTGACCAACAGGGCTTTGACTGTTACCACCAGCTGCACCTGGGCTCCCACTGAAAAAAAACCCCGAATAATCACAAACGTCGGACGATTGCTCCCACACCAAAATTGCCAGCCAGTCAAGCTCTTGCTGCTCCTCACCGGCCATTGGCAGCGCATCTACAGCACCACAGACATCGGGGCTCTGGGCTTTCCCTGACCAAAAGGGCTTCGACGTTTACCACCAGGTGTACCTGGTCGCCCACTGAAAAAATACCCCGAAAAATCACGAACGTCGGACGATTGCTCCCACACCGAATGTGCCAGCCTGTCAAGCTCTTGCTGCTCCTCACCGGCCATTCCCAGCGCATCTACAGCATCACAGACATCGGGGCTCCGGGCTTTCCCTGACCAACAGGGCTTCGACGTTTACCACCAGCTGCACCTGGGCGCCCACTGAAAAGAACCCCGAAAAATCAGAAACGTCGGACGATTGCTCCGACACCAAAAGTGCCAGCCAGTCAAGCTCTTGGTGCTTCTCACCAGCCATTCCCAGCGCATCTACAGCACCACAGATACCGGGGCTCCGGGCTTTCCCTGACCAACAGGGCTTCGACATTTACCACCAGCTGCACCTGGGCGCCCACTGAAATAAAACCCCGAAAAATCACGAACGTCGGACAATTGCTCCCACACCGAAAGTGCCAGCCAGTCAAGCTCTTGCTGCTCCTCACCGGCCATTCCCAGCGCATCTACAGCACCACAGACATCGCGGCTCTGGGCTTTCCCTGACCAACAGGGCTTCGACATTTACCACCAGGTGCACCTGGGCGCCCACTGAAAAAAATAAACGAAAAATAACAAAAGTCGGACGATTGCTCCCACAGCGAAAGTGCCAGCCAGTCAAGCTCTTGCTGCTCCTCACCGGCCATTGGAGGCGCATCTACAGCACCACAGACATCGGGGCTCCGGGCTTTCCCTGACCAACACGTCTTCGACGTTTACCACCCGCTGCACCTGGGCTCCCACTGAAAAGAACCCCGAAAAATCACAAACGTCGGACGATTGCTCCCACACCAAAAGTGCCAGCCAGTCAAGCTCTTCCTGCTCCTCACCGGGCATTGGCAGTGCATCTACAGCACCACAGATATCAGGGCTCCGGGCTTTCCCTGACTAACAGGGATTCGACGTTTACCACCCGCTGCACCTGGGCTCCCACTGAAAAGAACCCCGAAAAATCACGAACATCGGACGATTACTCCCACACCGAAAGTGCCAGCAACTCAAGCTCTTGCTGCTACTCACCGGCCATTCCCAGCGCATCTACAGCACTACAGACATCGGGGCTCCGGGCTTTCCCTGACCAACAGGGCTTCGACGTTTACCACCAGCTGCAGCTGGGCGCACACTGAAAAAAAACCCTGAAACATCAAAAACGTCGGACGATTGCTCCCACACCGAAAGTGCCAGCCTGTCAAGCTCTTGCTGCTCCTCACCAGCCATTCCCAGCGCATCTACAGCACCACAGACATCGGGGCTCCGGGCTTTCCCTGACCAACAGGGCTTCGACGTTTACCACCCGCTGCACCTGGGCGCCCACTGAAATAAAACCCCGAAAAATCACGAACGTCGGACAACTGCTCCCACACCGAAAGTGCCAGCAACTCAAGCTCTTGCTGCTACTCACCGGACTTTGGCAGTGCATCTACAGCACCACAGACATCGGGGTTCTCCGCTTTCCCTGAACAACAGGGCTTCGACGTTTACCACCAGCTGCACCTGGGCGCCCACTGAAAAAAATAAATGAAAAATCACGAACGTCGGACGATTGCTCCCACACCAAAAGTGCCAGCCAGTCAAGCTCTTGCTGCTCCTCACCGGCCATTCCCAGCGCATCTACAGCACCACAGACATCGGGGCTCCGGGCTTTCCCTGACCAACAGGGCTTCGACGTTTACCACCAGCTGAACCTGGGCTCCCACTGAAAAGAACCCCGAAAAATCACGAACGTCGGACGATTACTCCCACACCGAAAGTGCCAGCAACTCAAGCTCCTGCTGCTCCTCACCGGCCATTCCCAGCGCATCTACAGCACCACAGACATCGGGGCTCCGGGCTTTCCCTGACCAACAGGGCTTCGACGTTTACCACCAGCTGCACCTGGGCGCCCACTGAAAGTAAAACCCCGAAGAATCACGAACGTCGGACGATTGCTCCCACACCGAAAGTGCCAGCCAGTCAAGCTCTTGCTGCTCATCACCGGCCATTGCCAGCCCATCTACAGCACCACAGACATCGGGGCTCCGGGCTTTCCCTGATGAACAGGGCTTCGACATTTACCATCAGCTGCACCTGGGCGCCCACTGAAAGTAAAACCCCGAAAAATCACGAACGTCGGACGACTCCTCCCACACCGAAAGTGCCAGCAACTCAAGCTCTTGCTGCTACTCACCGGACTTTGGCAGTGCATCTACAGCACCACAGACATCGGGGCTCCGGGCTTTCCCTGAACAACAGGGCTTCAACGTTTACCACCAGCTGCACCTGGGCGCCCACTGAAAAAAATAAACGAAAAATCACGAACATCGCACGATTGCTCCCACACCGAAAGTGCCAGCAAATCAAGCTCTTGCTGCTCCTCACCGGCCATTCCCAGCGCATCTACAGCACCACAGACATCGGGGCTCCGGGCTTTCCCTGACCAACAGGGCTTCTACATTTACCACCAGCTGCACCTGGTTACACACTGAAAAAAAACCCTGAAAAATCACAAACGTCGGACGATTGCTCCCACACCGAAAGTGCCAGCAACTCAAGCTCTTGCTGCTCCTCACCGGCCATTCGCAGCGCAACTACAGCACCACAGACATCGGGGCTCCGGGCTTTCCCTGACCAACAGGGCTTCGACATTTACCACCAGCTGCACCTGGTCACCCACTGAAATAAAACCCCCAAAAATCACGAACGTCGGACGATTGCTCCCACACCCAAAGTGCCAGCCAGTCAAGCTCTTGCTGCTCCTCACCGGACTTTGGCAGTGCATCTACAGCACCACAGACATCGGGGCTCCGGGCTTTCCCTGACCAACAGGGCTTCGACGTTTACCACCAGCTGCACCTGGGCTCCCACTGAAAAAAAACCCCGAATAATCACAAACATCGGACTATTGCTCCCACACCAAAAGTGCCAGCCAGTCAAGCTCTTGCTGCTCCTCACCGGCCATTCCCAGCGCATCTACAGCACCACAGACATCGGGGCTCCGGGCTTTCCCTGACCAACAGGGCTTCGACGTTTACCACCCGCTGCACCTGGGCGCCCACGGAAAAAAAACCCCGAAAAATCACGAACGTCGGACGATTCCTCCCACACCGAAAGTGCCAGCAACTCAAGCTCTTGCTGCTACTCACCGGACTTTGGCAGTGCATCTACAGCACCACAGACATCAGGGTTCTGCGCTTTCCCTGACCAACAGGGCTTCAACGTTTACCACCCGCTGCACCTGGGCGCCCACTGAAATAAAACCCCGAAAAATCACGAACGTCCGACGATTGCTCCCACACCCAAAGTGCCAGCCAGTCAAGCTCTTGCTGCTCCTCACCGGCCATTGGCAGCGCATCTACAGCACCACAGACATCGGGGCTCCGGGCTTTCCCTGACCAACAGGGCTTCGACGTTTACCACCAGCTGCACCTGGGCTCCCACTGAAATAAAACCCCGAAAAATCACGAACGTCGGACGATTGCTCCCACACCAAAAGTGCCAGCAACTCAAGCTCTTGCTACCGCTCACCGGCCATTCCCAGCGCATCTACAGCACCACAGATATCGGGGCTCCGGGCTTTCCCTGACAAACAGGGCTTCGACATTTACCACCAGCTGCACCTGGGCGCCCACTGAAATAAAACCCCGAAAAATCACGAACATCGGACGATTGCTCCCACACCAAAAGTGCCAGCAACTTAAACTCTTGCTGCTACTCACCGGACTTTGGCAGTGCATCTACAGCACCACAGACATCGGGGTTCTGCGCTTTCCCTGACCAACAGGGCTTCGACGTTTACCACCAGCTGAAATTGGGCGCCCGCTGAAAAAACTAAAAGAAAAATCACGAACGTCGGACGATTCCTCCCACAGCAAAAGTGCCAGCAAGTCAAGCTCTTGCTGCTCCTCACCAGCCATTCCCAGCGCATCTACAGCGCCACAGACATCGCGGCTCCGGGCTTTCCCTGACCAACAGGGCTTCGACGTTTACCACCAGCTGCACCTGGTTGCCCACTGAAAAAAAAACCCTGAAAAATCAAAAACGTCGGACGATTGATCCCACACCGAAAGTGCCAGCCAGTCAAGCTCTTGCTGCTTCCAACCAGCCATTTCCAGCGCATCTACAGCGCCACAGACATCGGGGCTCCGGGCTTTCCCTGACGAACCGGGCTTCGACATTTACCACCAGCTGCACCTGGGTGCCCACTGAAAAAAAAACCCCGAAAAATCACGAACGTCGGACGATTGCTCCCACACCAAAAGTGCCAGCCAGTCAAGCTCTTGCTGCTCCTCACCGGAATTTGGCAGCCCATCTACAGCACCACAGACATCGGGGCTCCGGGCTTTCCCTGACCAACAGGGCTTCGACGTTTACCACCCGCTGCACATGGGCGCCCACTAAAAAAAATAAACGAAATATCACGAACATCAGAGTATTCCTGCCACACCTTAAATGCCAGCCAGTCAAGCTCATGCTGCTTCTCACCAGCCATTCCCAGCGCATCTACAGCACCACAGATATCGGGGCTCCGAGCTTTCCCTGACCAAGAGGGCTTCGACGTTTACCACCAGCTGAACCTGGGCGCCCAGTGAATAAAAATCCCCAAAAATCACAAACGTCCGACGATTGCTCCCACACCCAACGTGCCAGACAGTCAAGCTCTTGCTGCTCCTCACCAGCCATTCCCAGCGCATCTACAGCACCACAGACATCGGGGCTCCGGGCATTCCCTGACCAACAGGGCTTCAACATTTACCACCAGCTGCACCTGGGCGCCCACTGAAATAAAACCCCGAAAAATCACGAACGTCGGACGATTGCACCCACACAGAAAGTGCCAGCCAGTCAAGCTCATGCTGCTCCTCACCTCCCATTCCCAGCGCATCTACAGCACCACAGACATCGGGGCTCCGGGCTTTCCCTGACCAACAGGGCTTAGAAGTTTACCACCAGCTGAACCTGGGCGCCCAGTGAATAAAAATCCCCAAAAATTACAAACGTCCGACGATTGCTCCCACACCAAAAGTGCCAGCAACACAAGCTCTTGCTGCTCCTCACCGGCCATTGGCAGCGCATCTACAGCACCACAGACATCGGGGCTCCGGGCTTTCGCTGACAAACAGGGGTTCGACGTTTACCACCAGCTGCACATGGGCGCCCACTGAAAAAAAACCCCGAAAAATCACAAATGTTGGACGATTCCTGCCACACCTTAAATGCCAGCCTGTCAAGCTCTTGCTGCTCCTCACCGGCCATTCCCAGCGCATCTACAGCACCACAGACATCGGGGCTCTGGACTTTCCCTGACCAACAGGGCTTTGACTGTTACCACCAGCTGCACCTGGGCTCCCACTGAAAAAAAACCCCGAATAATCACAAACGTCGGACGATTGCTCCCACACCAAAATTGCCAGCCAGTCAAGCTCTTGCTGCTCCTCACCGGCCATTGGCAGCGCATCTACAGCACCACAGACATCGGGGCTCTGGGCTTTCCCTGACCAAAAGGGCTTCGACGTTTACCACCAGGTGTACCTGGTCGCCCACTGAAAAAATACCCCGAAAAATCACGAACGTCGGACGATTGCTCCCACACCGAATGTGCCAGCCTGTCAAGCTCTTGCTGCTCCTCACCGGCCATTCCCAGCGCATCTACAGCATCACAGACATCGGGGCTCCGGGCTTTCCCTGACCAACAGGGCTTCGACGTTTACCACCAGCTGCACCTGGGCGCCCACTGAAAAGAACCCCGAAAAATCAGAAACGTCGGACGATTGCTCCGACACCAAAAGTGCCAGCCAGTCAAGCTCTTGGTGCTTCTCACCAGCCATTCCCAGCGCATCTACAGCACCACAGATACCGGGGCTCCGGGCTTTCCCTGACCAACAGGGCTTCGACATTTACCACCAGCTGCACCTGGGCGCCCACTGAAATAAAACCCCGAAAAATCACGAACGTCGGACAATTGCTCCCACACCGAAAGTGCCAGCCAGTCAAGCTCTTGCTGCTCCTCACCGGCCATTCCCAGCGCATCTACAGCACCACAGACATCGCGGCTCTGGGCTTTCCCTGACCAACAGGGCTTCGACATTTACCACCAGGTGCACCTGGGCGCCCACTGAAAAAAATAAACGAAAAATAACAAAAGTCGGACGATTGCTCCCACACCAAAAGTGCCAGCCAGTCAAGCTCTTGCTGCTCCTCACCGGCCATTGGAGGCGCATCTACAGCACCACAGACATCGGGGCTCCGGGCTTTCCCTGACCAACACGTCTTCGACGTTTACCACCCGCTGCACCTGGGCTCCCACTGAAAAGAACCCCGAAAAATCACAAACGTCGGACGATTGCTCCCACACCAAAAGTGCCAGCCAGTCAAGCTCTTCCTGCTCCTCACCGGGCATTGGCAGTGCATCTACAGCACCACAGATATCAGGGCTCCGGGCTTTCCCTGACTAACAGGGATTCGACGTTTACCACCCGCTGCACCTGGGCTCCCACTGAAAAGAACCCCGAAAAATCACGAACATCGGACGATTACTCCCACACCGAAAGTGCCAGCAACTCAAGCTCTTGCTGCTACTCACCGGCCATTCCCAGCGCATCTACAGCACTACAGACATCGGGGCTCCGGGCTTTCCCTGACCAACAGGGCTTCGACGTTTACCACCAGCTGCAGCTGGGCGCACACTGAAAAAAAACCCTGAAACATCAAAAACGTCGGACGATTGCTCCCACACCGAAAGTGCCAGCCTGTCAAGCTCTTGCTGCTCCTCACCAGCCATTCCCAGCGCATCTACAGCACCACAGACATCGGGGCTCCGGGCTTTCCCTGACCAACAGGGCTTCGACGTTTACCACCCGCTGCACCTGGGCGCCCACTGAAATAAAACCCCGAAAAATCACGAACGTCGGACAACTGCTCCCACACCGAAAGTGCCAGCAACTCAAGCTCTTGCTGCTACTCACCGGACTTTGGCAGTGCATCTACAGCACCACAGACATCGGGGTTCTCCGCTTTCCCTGAACAACAGGGCTTCGACGTTTACCACCAGCTGCACCTGGGCGCCCACTGAAAAAAATAAATGAAAAATCACGAACGTCGGACGATTGCTCCCACACCAAAAGTGCCAGCCAGTCAAGCTCTTGCTGCTCCTCACCGGCCATTCCCAGCGCATCTACAGCACCACAGACATCGGGGCTCCGGGCTTTCCCTGACCAACAGGGCTTCGACGTTTACCACCAGCTGAACCTGGGCTCCCACTGAAAAGAACCCCGAAAAATCACGAACGTCGGACGATTACTCCCACACCGAAAGTGCCAGCAACTCAAGCTCCTGCTGCTCCTCACCGGCCATTCCCAGCGCATCTACAGCACCACAGACATCGGGGCTCCGGGCTTTCCCTGACCAACAGGGCTTCGACGTTTACCACCAGCTGCACCTGGGCGCCCACTGAAAGTAAAACCCCGAAGAATCACGAACGTCGGACGATTGCTCCCACACCGAAAGTGCCAGCCAGTCAAGCTCTTGCTGCTCATCACCGGCCATTGCCAGCCCATCTACAGCACCACAGACATCGGGGCTCCGGGCTTTCCCTGATGAACAGGGCTTCGACATTTACCATCAGCTGCACCTGGGCGCCCACTGAAAGTAAAACCCCGAAAAATCACGAACGTCGGACGACTCCTCCCACACCGAAAGTGCCAGCAACTCAAGCTCCTGCTGCTCCTCACCGGCCATTCCCAGCGCATCTACAGCACCACAGATATCGGGGTTCTGCGCTTTCCCTGACCAACAGGGCTTCGACGTTTACCACCAGCTGAACCTGGGCGCCCGCTGAAAAAAATAAAAGAAAAATCACGAACATCGGACGATTGCTCCCACACCGAAAGTGCCAGACAGTCAAGCTCTTGCTGCTCCTCACCGGCCATTGGCAGCTCATCTACAGCACCACAGACATCGGGGCTCCGGGCTTTCCCTGACCAACAGGGCTTCGACGTTTACCACCAGCTGCACCTGGTTACCCACTGAAAAAAAACCCTGAAAAATCACGAACGTCGGACGATTGCTCCCACACCGAAACTGCCAGCCAGTCAAGCTCTTGCTGCTCCTCACCGGCCATTCCCAGCGCATCTACAGCACCACAGATATCGGGGTTCTGCGCTTTCCCTGACCAACAGGGCTTCGACGTTTACCACCAGCTGAACCTGGGCGCCCGCTGAAAAAAATAAAAGAAAAATCACGAACATCGGACGATTGCTCCCACACCGAAAGTGCCAGCCAGTCAAGCTCTTGCTGCTCCTCACCGGCCATTCCCAGGGCATCTACAGCACCACAGACATCGGGGCTGTGGGCTTTCCCTGACCAACAGGGCTTCGACATTTACCACCAGCTGAACCTGGTTACCCACTGAAAAAAAACCCTGAAAAATCAAAAACGTCGGACGATTGCTCCCACACCGAAAGTGCCAGCAACTCAAGCTCTTGCTGCTCCTCACCGGACTTTGGCAGCGCATCTACAGCACCACAGACATCGGGGCTCCGGGCTTTCCCTGACGAACAGGGCTTCGACGTTTACCACCAGCTGCACCTGGGCGCCCACTGAAATAAAACCCCGAAAAATCACGAACGTCGGACGATTGCTCCCACACTGAAAGTGCCAGCCAGTCAAGCTCTTGCTGCTCCTCACCGGCCATTCCCAGCGCATCTACAGCACCACAGACATCGGCGCTCCGGGCTTTCCCTGACCAACAGGGCTTCGACATTTACCACCAGCTGCACCTGGGCGCCCACTGAAATAAAACCCCCAAAAATCACGAACGTCGGACGATTGCTCCCACACCGAAAGTGCCAGGCAGTCAAGCTCTTGCTGCTCCTCACCGGACTTTGGCAGTGCATCTACAGCACCACAGACATCGGGGCTCCGGGCTTTCCCTGACCAACAGGGCTTCGACGTTTACCACCAGCTGCACCTGGGCGCCCACTGAAAAAAAACCCCGAAAAATCACGAACGTCGGACGATTGTTCCCACACCGAAAGTGCCAGCAACACAAGCTCTTGCTGCTCCTCACCGGCCATTCCCAGCGCATCTACAGCACCACAGACATCGGGGCTCCGGGCTTTCCCTGACCAACAGGCCTTCGACATTTCCCACCAGCTGCACCTGGTTACCCACTGAAAAAAAACCCTGAAAAATCAAAAACGTCGGACGATTGCTCCCACACCGAAAGTGCCAGCAACTCAAGCTCTTGCTGCTCCTCACCGGCCACTGGCAGCGCATCTACAGCACCACAGACATCAGGGCTCCGGGATTTCCCTGACCAACAGGCCTTCGACATTTACCACCAGCTGCACCTGGGCGCCCACTGAAATAAAACCGCGAAAAATCACAAACGTCGGACGATTGCTCCCACACTGAAAGTGCCAGCAACTCAAGCGCTTGCTGCTACTCACCGGCCATTCCCAGCGCATCTACAGCACCACAGACATCGGGGCTCCGGGCTTTCCCTGACCAACTGGGCTTCGACGTTTACAACCAGCTGAACCTGGGCGCCCACTGAAATAAAACCCCCAAAAATCACGAACGTCGGACGATTGCTCCCACACCAAAAGTGCCAGCCAGTCAAGCTCTTGCTGCTCCTCACCGGACTTTGGCAGCGCATCTACAGCACCACAGACATCGGGGCTCCGGGCTTTCCCTGACCAACAGGGCTTCGACGTTTACCACCAGCTGCACCTGGGCTCCCACTGAAAAAACACCCCGAATAATCACAAACATCGGACTATTGCTCCCACACCAAAAGTGCCAGACAGTCAACCTCTTGCTGCTCGTCACCGGCCATTGGCAGCGCATCTACAGCACCACGGACATCGGGGCTCCGGGCTTTCCCTGACCAACAGGGCTTCGACGTTTACCACCAGCTGAACCTGGGCGCCCACTGAAAAAAATAAACGAAAAATCACGAACATCGGACGATTGCTCCCACACCGAAAGTGCCAGCAACTCAAGCTCTTGCTGCTCCTCACCGCCCATTCCCAGCGCATCTACAGCACCACAGACATCGCGGCTCTGGGCTTTCTCTGACGAACGGGGCTTGGACATTTACCACCAGCTGCACCTGGTTACCCACTGAAAAAAAACCCTGAAAAATCACAAATGTCGGACGATTCCTGCCACACCTTAAATGCCAGCCTGTCAAGCTCTTGCTGCTACTCACCGGCCATTCCCAGCTCATCTACAGCACCACAGACATCGCGGCTCCGGGCTTTCCCTGACCAACAGGGCTTCGACGTTTACCACCAGCTGCACCTGGGCGCCCACTGAAAAAAATAAACGAAAAATCACAAACGTCGGACGATTGCTCCCACACCGAAAGTGCCAGACAGTCAAGCTCTTGCTGCTCCTCACCGGCCATTGGCAGCGCAACTACAGCACCACAGACATCGCGGCTCCGGGCTTTCCCTGACCAACAGGGCTTCGACATTTACCACCAGCTGCACCTGGGAGCCCACTGAAATAAAACCCCGAAAAATCACGAACGTCGGACGATTGCTCCCACAACGAAAGTGCCAGCCTGTCAAGGTCTTGCTGCTCCTCACCGGCCATTGGCAGCGCATCTACAGCACCACAGACATCGGAGCTCCGGGCTTTCCCTGACCAACAGGGCTTCGACGTTTACCACTCGCTGCACCTGGGCTCCCACTGAAAAGAACCCCGAAAAATCACGAACGTCGGACGATTGCTCCCACACCGAAAGTGCCAGCAACACAAGCTCTTGCTGCTCCTCACCGGCCATTCCCAGCGCATCTACAGCACCACAGACATCGGGGCTCCGGGCTTTCCCTGACGAACAGGGCTTCGACGTTTACCACCAGCTGAACCTGGGCGCCCACTGGAAAAAAAACCCGAAAAATCACGAACGTCGGACGATTGTTCCCACATTGAAAGTGCCAGCCAGTCAAGCTCTTGCTGCTCCTCACCGGTCATTGGCGGCGCATCTACAGCACCACAGACATCGCGGCTCCGGGCTTTCCCTGACCATCAGGGCTTCGACATTTACCACCAGCTGAACCTGGGCCCCCACTGAAATAAAACCCCGAAAAATCACGAACGTCGGACGATTGCTCCCACACCAAAAGTGCCAGACAGTCAAGCTCTAGCTGCTGAACACCGGCCATTCCCAGCGCATCTACAGCACCACAGACATCGGGGCTCCGGGCTTTCCCTGACCAACAGGGCTTCGACATTTACCACCAGCTGCACCTGGGCGCCCACTGAAAGTAAAACCCCGAAAAATCACGAACATCGGACGATTGCTCCCACACCGAAAGTGCCAGCAACACAAGCTCTTGCTGCTCCTCACCGCCCATTCCCAGCGCATCTACAGCACCACAGACATCGGGGCTCCGGGCTTTCCCTGACGAACAGGGCTTCGACGTTTACCACCAGCTGCACCTGGGCGCCCACTGAAAAAAATAAACGAAAAATCATGAACATCGGACGATTGCTCCCACACCGAAAGTGCCAGCAACTCAAGCTCTTGCTGCTACTCACCGCCCATTGGCAGGGCATCTACAGCACCACAGACATCGGGGCTCCGAGCTTTCCCTGACCAACAGGGCTTCAACGTTTACCACCAGCTGCACCTGGGTGCCCACTGAAATAAAACCCCGAAAAATCACAAACGTCGGACGATTGCTCCCACAACGAAAGTGCCAGCCAGTCAAGCTCTTGCTGCTCCTCCCCGGACACTCCCAGTGCATCTACAGCACCACAGACATCGGGGCTCCGAGCTTTCCCTGACCAACAGGGCTTCAACGTTTACCACCAGCTGCACCTGGGCGCCCACTGAAAAAAACCCCAAAAATCACGAACGTCGGACGATTGCACCCACACCGAAAGTGCCAGACAGTCAAGCTCTTGCTGCTCCTCACCGGCCATTGGCAGCGCATCTACAGCACCACAGACATCGGGGCTCCGGGCTTTCCCTGACCAACAGGGCTTCGACGTTTACCACCCGCTGAACCTGGGCGCCCACTGAAAAAAATTAAAGAAAAATCACGAACGTCGGACGATTGCTCCCACAGCAAAAGTGCCAGCCAATGAAGCTCTTGCTGCTCCTCACCGGCCATTCCCAGCGCATCTACAGCACCACAGACATCGGGGCTCCGGGCTTTCCCTGACCAACAGGGCTTCGACATTTACCACCAGCTGCACCTGGTTACCCACTGAAAAAAAACCCTGAAAAATCAAAAACGTCGGACGATTGCTCCCACACTGAAAGTGTGGGCAACTCAAGCTCTTGCTGCTCCTCACCGGCTATTGGCAGCGCATCTACAGCACCACAGACATCGGGGCTCCGGGCTTTCCCTGACCAACAGGGCTTCGACGTTTACCACCAGCTGAACCTGGGCGCCCACTGAAAGTAAAACCCCGAAGAATCACGAACGTCGGACGATTGCTCCCACACCAAAAGTGCCAGCCAGTCAAGCTCTTGCTGCTCCTCACCGGCCATTCCCAGCGCATCTACAGCACCACAGACATCGGGGCTCCGGGCTTTCCCTGACCAACAGGGCTTCGACGTTTACCACCAGCTGAACCTGGGCGCCCACTGGAAAAAAAACCCGAAAAATCACGAACGTCGGACGATTGCTCCCACAACGAAAGTGCCAGCAACTCAAGCTCTTGCTGCTCCTCACCGGCCATTGGCAGCACATCTACAGCACCACAGACATCGGGGCTCCGGGCTTTCCCTGACCATCAGGGCTTCGACATTTACCACCAGCTGCACCTGGGCTCCCACTGAAATAAAACCCCGAAAAATCACGAACGTCGGACGATTGCTCCCACAACGAAACTGCCAGCAACTCAAGCTCTTGCTGCTACTCACCGGACTTTGGCAGTGCATCTACAGCACCACAGACATCGGGGCTCCAGGCTTTCCCTGACGAACAGCGTTCGACGTTTACCACCAGCTGCACCTGGGCGCCCACTGAAAAAAATAAACGAAAAATCATGAATATCGGACGATTGCTCCCACACCGAAACTGCCAGCAACTCAAGCTCTTGCTGCTACTCACTGCCCATTGGCAGGGCATCTACAGCACCACAGACATCGGGGCTCCGAGCTTTCCCTGACCAACTGGGCTTCAACGTTTACCACCCGCTGCACCTGGGCGCCCACTGAAAAAAATAAACGAAAAATCACAAACGTCGGACGATTGCTCCCACACCGAAAGTGCCAGCCAGTCAAGCTCTTGCTGCTCCTCACCGGCCATTGGCAGCGCATCTACAGCACCACAGACATCGCGGCTCCGGGCTTTCCCTGACCAACAGGGCTTCGACATTTACCACCAGCTGCACCTGGGAGCCCACTGAAATAAAACCCCGAAAAATCACGAACGTCGGACGATTGCTCCCACAACGAAAGTGCCAGCCTGTCAAGGTCTTGCTGCTCCTCACCGGCCATTGGCAGCGCATCTACAGCACCACAGACATCGGAGCTCCGGGCTTTCCCTGACCAACAGGGCTTCGACGTTTACCACTCGCTGCACCTGGGCTCCCACTGAAAAGAACCCCGAAAAATCACGAACGTCGGACGATTGCTCCCACACCGAAAGTGCCAGCAACACAAGCTCTTGCTGCTCCTCACCGGCCATTCCCAGCGCATCTACAGCACCACAGACATCGGGGCTCCGGGCTTTCCCTGACGAACAGGGCTTCGACGTTTACCACCAGCTGAACCTGGGCGCCCACTGGAAAAAAAACCCGAAAAATCACGAACGTCGGATGAATGTTCCCACATTGAAAGTTCCAGCCAGTCAAGCTCTTGCTGCTCCTCACCGGCCATTGGCAGCGCATCTACAGCACCACAGACATCGCGGCTCCGGGCTTTCCCTGACCATCAGGGCTTCGACATTTACCACCAGCTGAACCTGGGCGCCCACTGAAAGTAAAACCCCGAAAAATCACGAACGTCGGACGATTGCTCCCACACCGAAAGTGCCAGCCAGTCAAGCTCTTGCTGCTCCTCACCGGCCACTGGCAGCGCATCTACAGCACCACAGACATCGGGGCTCCGGGCTTTCCCTGACCAACAGGCCTTCGACGTTTACCACCAGCTGCACCTGGGCGCCCACTGAAAAAAATAAACGAAAAATCATGAACATCGGACGATTGCTCCCACACCGAAAGTGCCAGCAACTCAAGCTCTTGCTGCTACTCACCGCCCATTGGCAGCGCATCTACAGCACCACAGACATCGGGGCTCCGGGCTTTCCCTGACCAACAGGGCTTCGACATTTACCACCAGCTGCACCTGGGCGCCCACTGAAATAAAACTCCGAAAAATCACGAACGTCGGACGATTGCTCCCACAACGAAAGTGCCAGCAACTCAAGGTCCTGCTGCTACTCACCGGACTTTGGCAGCGCATCTACAGCACCACAGACATCGCGGCTCCGGGCTTTCCCTGACCAACAGGGCTTCGACGTTTACCACCCGCTGAACCTGGGCGCCCACTGAAAAAAATTAAAGAAAAATCACGAACGTCGGACGATTGCTCCCACAGCAAAAGTGCCAGCCAATGAAGCTCTTGCTGCTCCTCACCGGCCATTCCCAGCGCATCTACTGCACCACAGACATCGGGGCTCCGGGCTTTCCCTGACCAACAGGCCTTCGACGTTTACCACTCGCTGAACTTGGGCGCCCACTGGAAAAAAAATCCCCAAATATCACAAACGTCGGACGATTGCTCCCACACCGAAAGTCCCAGTCAGTCAAGCTCTTGCTGCTCCTCACCGGCCATTGGCACCGCATCTACAGCACCACAGACATCACGGCTCCGGGCTTTCCCTGACCAACAGGGCTTCGACATTTACCACCAGCTGCACCTGGTTACCCACTGAAAAAAAACCCTGAAAAATCAAAAACGTCGGACGATTGCTCCCACACCAAAAGTGCCAGCCAGTCAAGCTCTTGCTGCTCCTCACCGGCCATGGGCAGTGAATCTACAGCACCACAGACATCCCGGCTCCGGGCTTTCCCTGACGAACAGGGCTTCGACATTTACCACCAGCTGCACCTGGGCGCCCACTGAAATAAATAAACGAAAAATCACAAACGTCGGACGATTGCTCCCACACCTGAAGTGCCAGCCAGTCAAGCTCTTGCTGCTCCTCACCGGCCATTCCCAGCGCATCTACAGCACCACAGACATCGGGGCTCCGGGCTTTCCCTGACCAACAGGGCTTCGACGTTTACCACCAGCTGCACCTCGGAGCCCGCTGAAAAAAACCCCGAAAAATCACAAACGTCGGACGATTGCTCCCACACCGAAAGTGCCAGCAACTCAAGCTCTTGCTGCTACTCACCGGACTTTGGCAGTGCATCTACAGCACCACAGACATCGGGGTCCTGCGCTTTCCCTGAACAACAGGGCTTCAACGTTTACCACCAGCTGCACCTGGGCGCCCGCTGAAAAAAACCCCGAAAAATCACAAACGTCGGACGATTGCTCCCACACCGAAAGTGCCAGCCTGTCAAGCTCTTGCTGCTCCTCACCGGCCATTCCCAGCGCATCTACAGCACCACAGACATCGTGGCTCCGGGCTTTCCCTGACCAACAGGGCTTCGACATTTACCACCAGCTGCACCTGGGTGCCCCCTGAAAAAAAAACCCCAAAAATCACAAATGTCGGACGATTCCTGCCACACCTTAAATGCCAGCCTGTCAAGCTCTTGCTGCTCCTCACCGGACTTTGGAGGCGCATCTACAGCACCACAGACATCGGGGCTCCGGGCTTTCCCTGACCAACAGGGCTTCAACGTTTACCACCAGCTGCACCTGGGCGCCCACTGAAAAAAATAAACGAAAAATCACGAACATCGCACGATTGCTCCCACATCGAAAGTGCCAGCAACTCAAGCTCTTGTTGCTACTCACCTCCCATTCCCAGCGCATCTACAGCACCACAGACATCGGGGCTCCGGGCTTTCCCTGACGAACAGGGCTTCGACGTTTACCACCAGCTGAACCTGGGCGCGCACTGGAAAAAAAACCCGAAAAATCACGAACGTCGGACGATTGTTCCCACATTGAAAGTGCCAGCCAGTCAAGCTCTTGCTGCTCCTCACCGGCCATTCCCAGCGCATCTACAGCACCACAGACATCGGGGCTCCGGGCTTTCCCTGACCAACAGGGCTTCGACGTTTACCACCCGCTGCACCTGGGCTCCCACTGAAAAGAACACCGAAAAATCACAAACGTTGGACGATTGCTCCCACACCGAAAGTGCCAGCCAGTCAAGCTCTTGCTGCTCCTCACCGCCCATTGGCAGCGCATCTACAGCACCACAGACATCGGAGCTCCGGGCTTTCCATGACGAACCAAGCTTCGACATTTACCACCAGCTGCACCTGGGCTCCCACTGAAAAGAACCCCCGAAAAATCACGAACATCGGACGATTGCTCCCACACCGAAAGTGCCAGCAACACAAGCTCTTGCTGCTCCTCACCGGCCGTTCCCAGCACATCTACAGCACCACAGACATCGGGGCTCCGGGCTTTCCCTGACCAACAGGGCTTCGACGTTTACCACCAGCTGAACCTGGGCGCCCACTGAAAAAAATAAACGAAAAATCACGAAGATCAGACGATTGATCCCACAACGAAAGTGCCAGCCAGTCAAGCTCTTGCTGCTCCTCACCGCCCATTCCCAGCGCATCTACAGCACCACAGACATCGGGGCTCCGGGCTTTCCCTGACCAACAGGGCTTCGACGTTTACCACCAGCTGAACCTGGGCGCCCACTGAAAAAAAACCCCGAAAAATCACGAACGTCGGACGATTGCTCCCACACCGAAAGTGCCAGCATGTCAGCCTCTTGCTGCTCCTCACCGGCCATTGGCAGCGCATCTACAGCACCACAGACATCGGGGCTCCGGGCTTTCCCTGACCAACAGGGCTTCGACGTTTACCACCAGCTGAACCTGGGCGCCCACTGAAAAAAAACCCCGAAAAATCACGAACGTCGGACGATTGCTCCCACACTGAAAGTGCCAGCCAGTCAAGCTCTTGCTGCTCCTCACCGGCCATTGGCAGCGCATCTACAGCGCCACAGACATTGCGGCTCTGGGCTTTCCCTGACCAACAGGCCTTCGACATTTACCACCAGCTGCACCTAGTTGGCCACTGAAAAAAAACCCTGAAAAATCGAAAACGTCCGACAATTGATCCCACACCCAAAGTGCCAGCCAGTCAAGCTCTTGCTGCTCCTCACCGGCCACTGGCAGCTCATGTACAGCACTACAGACATCGGAGCTCCGGGCTTTCCCTGACCAACAGGGCTTCGACGTTTACCACTCGCTGCACCTAGGCTCCCACTGAAAAGAACCCCGAAATATCACGAACGTCGGACGATTGCACCCACACCGAAAGTGCCAGCAACACAAGCTCTTGCTGCTCCTCACCGGCCATTCCCAGCGCATCTACAGCACCACAGACATCGGGGCTCCGGGCTTTCCCTGACCAACTGGGCTTCAACGTTTACCACCAGCTGAACCTGAGCGCCCACTGAAATAAAACCTCCAAAAATCACGAACGTCGGACGATTGCTCCCACACCGAAAGTGCCAGACAGTCAAGCTCTTGCTGCTCCTCACCGGCCATTGGCAGCGCATCTACAGCACCACAGACATCGGGGTTCTGCGCGTTCCCTGACCAACAGGGCTTCGACGTTTACCACCAGCTGAACCTGGGCGCCCACTGAAAAAAATAAAAGAAAAATCACGAACATCGGACAATTGCTCCCAAACCAAAAGTGCCAGCCAGTCAAGCTCTTGCTGCTCCTCACCGGTCATTCCCAGCGCATCTACAGCACCACAGACATCGGGGCTCTGGGCTTTCCCTGACAAACAGGGCTTCGACGTTTACCACTCGCTGCACCTGGGCTCCCACTGAAAAGAACCCCGAAAAATCACGAACGTCGGACGATTGCACCCACACCGAAAGTGCCAGCAACACAAGCTCCTGCTGTTCCTCACCGGCCATTCCCAGCGCATCTACAGCACCACAGACATCGGGGCTCCGGGCTTTCCCTGACAAACAGGGCTTCGACGTTTACCACCAGCTGCACCTGGGCGCCCACTGGAAAAAAAACCCGAAAAATCACGAACGTCAGACGATTGCTCCCACACCGAAAGTGCCAGCAACTCAAGCTCTTGCTGCTCCTCACCGGACTTTGGCAGCGCATCTACAGCACCACAGACATCGGGGCTCCGGGCTTTCCCTGACCAACAGGGCTTCGACGTTTACCACCAGCTGCACCTGGGCGCCCACTGAAAAAAATAAACGAAAAATCACGAACATCGGACGATTGCTCCCACACCGAAAGTGCCAGCAACTCAAGCTCTTGCTGCTACTCACCGCCCATTCGCAGGGCATCTACAGCACCACAGACATCGGGGCTCCGAGCTTTCCCTGACCAACAGGGCTTCGACGTTTACCACCAGCTGCACCTGGGCGCCCACTGAAATAAAACCCCGAAAAATCACGAACGTCAGACGATTGCTCCCACAACGAAAGTGCCAGCCAGTCAAGCTCTTGCTGCTCCTCACCGGCCACTCCCAGTGCATCTACAGCACCACAGACATCGGGGCTCCGGGCTTTCCCTGACGAACAGGGCTTCGACGTTTACCACCAGCTGCACCTGGGCGCCCACTGAAAAAAACCCCAAAAATCACGAACGTCGGACGATTGCTCCCACACCGAAAGTGCCAGCATGTCAGCCTCTTGCTGCTCCTCACCGACCATTCCCAGCGCATCTACAGCACCACAGACATTGGAGCTCCGGGCTTTCCCTGACCAACAGGGCTTCGACATTTACCACCAGCTGCACCTGGGCGCCCACTGAAATAAAACTCCGAAAAATCACGAACGTCGGACGATTGCTCCCACAACGAAAGTGCCAGCAACTCAAGCTCTTGCTGCTACTCACCAGACTTTGGCAGTGCATCTACAGCACCACATACATTGGGGTTCTGCGCTTTCCCTGACCAACAGGGCTTCGACGTTTACCACCAGCTGAACCTGGGCGCCCACTGAAAAAAATAAACTAAAAATCACGAACATCGGACGATTGCTCCCACACCGAAAGTGCCAGACAGTCAAGCTCTTGCTGCTCCTCACCGCCCATTCCCAGCGCATCTACAGCATCACAGATATCGGGGCTCCGGGCTTTCCGTGACCAACAGGGCTTCGACGTTTACCACCAGCTGAACCTGGGCGCCCACTGAAAGTAAAACCCCGAAAAATCACGAACATCGGACGATTGCTCCCACACCAAAAGTGCCAGACAGTCAAGCTCTAGCTGCTGAACACCGGCCATTCCCAGTGCATCTACAGCACCACAGACATCGCGGCTCTGAGCTTTCCCTGACGAACAGGGCTTCGACGTTTACCACCAGTTGAACCTGGGCGCCCACTGAAAAAAATAAAAGAAAAATCACGAACATCGGACAATTGCTCCCACACCAAAAGTGCCAGCCAGTCAAGCTCTTGCTGCTCCTCACCGGCCATTCCCAGCGCATCTACAGCACCACAGACATCGGGGCTCCGGGCTTTCCCTGACCAACAGGGCTTCGACGTTTACCACTCGCTGCAGCTGGGCTCCCACTGAAAAGAACCCCGAAAAATCACGAACGTCGGACGATTGCTCCCACACCGAAAGTGCCAGCAACACAAGCTCTTTCTGCTCCTCACCGGCCATTCCCAGCGCATCTACAGCACCACAGACATCGGGGCTCCGGGCTTTCCCTGACGAACAGGGCTTCGACATTTACCATCAGCTGCACCTGGGCGCCCACTGAAAGTAAAACCCTGAAAAATCACGAACGTTGGACGATTGCTCCCACAACGAAAGTGCCAGCCAGCCAAGCTCTTGCTGCTCCTCACCGGCCATTGGCAGCGCATCTACAGCACCACAGACATCGTGGCTCCGGGCTTTCCCTGACCAACAGGCCTTCGACATTTACCACCAGCTGCACCTGGGCGCCCACTGAAAAAAAACCCTGAAAAATGACGAACGTCGGACGATTGCTCCCACACCAAAAGTGCCAGCCAGTCAAGCTCTTGCTGCTCCTCACCGGACAGTGGCAGTGCATCTACAGGACCACAGACATTGGGGCTCCGGGCTTTCCCTGACCAACAGGCCTTCGACGTTTACCACTCGCTGAACCTGGGCTCCCACTGAAAAGAACCCCGAAAAATCACGAACGTCGGACGATTGCTCCCACACCAAAAGTGCCAGACAGTCAAGCTCTAGCTGCTGAACACCGGCCATTCCCAGCGCATCTACATCACCACAGACATCGGGGCTCCGGGCTTTCCCTGACCAACAGGTCTTAGAAGTTTACCACCAGCTGAACCTGGGCGCCCACTGAAATAAAACCCCGAAAAATCACGAACGTCCGACGATTGCGCCCACACCCAAAGTGTCAGCCAGTCAAGCTCTTGCTGCTGCTCACCGGACTTTGGCAGTGCATCTACAGCACCACAGACATCGGGGCTCCGGGCTTTCCCTGACCATCAGGGCTTCGACATTTACCACCAGCTGCACCTCGGCTCCCACTGAAATAAAAGCCCGAAAAATCACGAACGTCGGACGATTGCTCCCACAACGAAAGTGCCAGCCAGTCAAGCTCTTGCTGCTCCTCACCGCCCATTCCCAGCGCATCTACAGCACCACAGACATCGGGGCTCCGGGCTTTCCCTGACGAACAGGGCTTCGACGTTTACCACCAGCTGAACCTGGGCGCCCACTGGAAAAAAAACCCGAAAAATCACGAACGTCGGACGATTGTTCCCACATTGAAAGTGCCAGCCAGTCAAGCTCTTGCTGCTCCTCACCGGCCATTGGCAGTGCATCTACAGCACCACAGACATCGCGGCTCCGGGCTTTCCCTGACCATCAGGGCTTCGACATTTACCACCAGCTGCACCTGGGCGCCCACTGAAATAAAACCCCGAAAAATCACGAACATCGGACGATTGCTCCCACACCGAAAGTGCCAGCAACACAAGCTCTTGCTGCTCCTCACCGCCCATTCCCAGCGCATCTACAGCACCACAGACATCGCGGCTCTGGGCTTTCCCTGACCAACAGGCCTTCGACATTTACCACCAGCTGCACCTAGTTGGTCACTGAAAAAAAACCCTGAAAAATCAAAAACGTCGGACAATTGATCCCACACCGAAAGTGCCAGCCAGTCAAGCTCTTGCAGTTCCTCACCGGCCACTGGCAGCTCATCTACAGCACCACAGACATCGGAGCTCCGGGCTTTCCCTGACCAACAGGGCTTCGACGTTTACCACTCGCTGCACCTGGGCTCCCACTGAAA